>NC_092351.1:23641258-23941258 GCF_963676685.1 Mytilus edulis | reverse complement strand
CCGGACACAATTTTTAAACTAGATACCCCAATAATGATTGTGGCCAAGTTTGGTTTAATTTGGTCCAGTAGTTTCAGAGGAGAAGATTTTTGTAAAAGTTAACGACGGACGACGACGACGACGACGACGACGACGGACGACGGACGACGGACGACGGACGACGGACGACGGACGCCAAGTGATGAGAAAAGCTCACTTGGCCCTTCGGGCCAGGTGAGCTAAAAACAGTGGTAAAGATAGTAGCATCTAAAATTATTAGAACAAAGTTTTAAATAAAGGCAACAGTAGTATTCCGTTGTTCGAAATTCATAAATCGATAGAGAAAAAACTAATCCGGGTTACAAACTAAAACCGAGGGAAACACATCAAGTATAAGAGAACTACGACACAACTGAAATATAACACTAAAATGTAACACACAAGAAACGAACTATAATATAACAATGGCCATTTTCCTGACTTGGTATAGGGCATTTTGAGTAGTGAAGTACAAATAATTCCTTTGCTTGTCTGTCGTATTAAATTGTAAGCCTGATACCTTTGATAACTGTTTACACCACTGGGTCGATGCCACTACTGTATGACGTTTCGTCCTCGGAGAATTTTCGTCCCCGAGGGTATCACCAGCCCAGTAGTCAGCACTTTGAAAATCAATTATATGGTCATTTTTATAAGTTCACTTTTTACAAAAGTATGATTTTTCCCGAAATATCAAGGATTTTCTTATACAAGATTATTTAAGTCGTATTTGGCACAACTTTTTAGAATTTGAATCGTAAATGCTCTTCAACTTTGTACTTGTTTGGCTTTATAACTATTTTCATCTGAGCGTCACTGATGAGTCTTATGTAGACGAAACGCTCGTCTGGCATATTAAATAATAAGCCTGGTACCTTTGATAACTATCATTGACAACTTAAATAGAATTTTCATTTTTTTGTGTATAACGGATCCTTGTAATTTGTCATTATTTTGCCATAATAATAATAAATATCATTGCAAATAAAAAAAAAACCAGACACATATAACAAACTTGATTATTACTACAATGCAGTTATTTTGGAATGTACGTACCTTTGTCAGGCGTTCATTGTGTCAAATGTGTAGTACTTCCAAGTTGACGTGTATTTACTTTAAGCGATATGACTAACAGTATAACTTTTCATATTTAAATGGCCAGTGAAAAAAAGTATTTTATTTTTATATATGACATGTTTATACAGATAAATACAGAATGTACCATGAATGAGTTTTTGGTAACCTTTTTGATTAAGATTGACCTTCCGGGTGCATGAAGTTAGCTTTTTATAATGTTTGTATTGGATCATCATTTCAAAAGAAGTGTTTACTTTCGTGTTTAATTATTTAAGTTTCATGTTATATATCACGTTATTATAGTGAAATATTGGCACTTAATATGTTAGTTAAAGATAATTCAAGTCTTGAATGTAGATATTTGTCTTTTTTACCATGAAAATTTTAAAAAAAATTTGCTAAATATTTTTGGGTGTAAATAAAGCGGCAGTAAACACTGCAGTTTTAGCAGAAATATGTACGTTACCTATTGCTATTAATACTACAAAAGGCTTCTGTTGGCTATTGGTGCCATTTGATGAATGCAAAAAAAAAAATAGTTATGCTTCAAATGCCTATAAATAAACTCATCATATATACCAGGACTAAATTTTGTAATTACGCCAGACGCGCGTTTCGTCTACAAAAGACTCATCAGTGACGCTCGAATTCAAAAAAGTTAAAAAAAAAAAAAAAAAAAAAAAAAAAAAGCCAAATAAAGTACAAAGTTGAAGAGCATTGAGATCCAAAATTGTAGTTTAAATTTAAATAATGTTTTTGCGGTCAAATTAAAAAATGCTCTTTCAAAAATAGGATTCAATCATGTATGCGAAAATCAAACTACTTTCTCCAAATAACGCCTTACTAATGCTGTAGGTAAAAAATTAGCTGAACGGTATACAGATTTTATGAAAGACAGTCTTTTTAACGACCAAAATAACCCTAATGGAAACAAACTAAGAACATACTGAAAATTTTAAAAAGATTACAAATTAGAATGTTTTTTATTAATAGATTTGGATCGATACATTATATCAAATTTTATAAAAATAAGAATAAGTAATAGTTATCTAAATATTGAACAGGGTAGACACCGTAAATTACATTTGAAAGAAAAAGATTATGTCCTCTCTGTAAAAAGGAGGTAGAAGATGAATATCATTTTGCTTTAAAATGTCAAATTTTAGAAGAATGTAGGCAAACACTTTTTTCAGGAAGTACAGAGTATAATTCCAGATTTCACCAAAATATCTGATGAGGAAAAATTTGTATATATGTTTACATTTAATGAGTATGACATAACTAAAATTATTGTAAAGGGAGTTAATGATTTATATGTTTTAAGAAATAGCCTTACTGATAAGAAAAACTGGTCGATGTAACAAAGTTATGACTATTTTATACGTTTCTTATAGTATTTGTTATGATGTATTTTATAACAATTGCATTATAAATTTTTGTAATAGTACTTTCAAATTTGCAAAAGTATAACCTCCTTCAAAACATCTAAATAATATGTATGATGTTTAAATCTAAATATTGAATGTTTGTAATGATTGTCATGTTTGTCTTTGTAACAATCCAATATTTGGATTTTACACCAATAAAATGATTTGATTTGATTGATTGATTAATTGTCATATTTGTTAAAAGTGAAAAATGAAAGACTGACATGTATCAAATAATAGTCAAGAAATTTGTACGCGGGTTCTCGTATGAAAGGGGTAAAATCAGGATCAATTTTTGTGTTGATTTTGTTTTTGTGCTATAAAAATTCTTCTGCTCACTACTGTAGTTATCACCTAAATGAACCTAATTTAAATACGTTGATTCTAATTGGCTTTATCATTTTATTGAAACTGACCACATTTTATTCCACAAAAATACATTAAATATGTTGGTAACAACAGAAGATTTTTTTTGTAAAAGTAAGCGTACGCAAGCAACAACAATAGCTTACAATGAAGTAATTATTACCCTTAAATGGAGACACTAGAGCAATTATAAGTATATAACAAAAAATGTACTTAGATCCAGAAGAGAAACAAGATCTTGAAGCCTCTAGATTCAATATAAAACAGCTTAAACTTACTTACATAAAAAAATTATTTTTCTCTAATATAATCGAAAAAGAAAATAGAAATACATAACAATACGTTGTCAACAAAATACAAATAGAAATTGAAGCTACTAAATAATACCAAAAAAAAATCAAAATAGAAATCCACTTTATATTAAGGATTAGTATCCAACAATTTCACAGCAAGGCGTAGGGTGGTACATATATAATTATACAATAACGAAAATGAACCCTTGCATAAGAACAATTCCACAACTCATCAATTGTAATATTTGATTTGGAGCTAGAATACTACAAGTTGTCTGTATTTCCTCGATATATCTATGAAAGGGATATGTTATACCATAAAAATAACTTTGTTATGATTGCCAATGAGATGACTATCCATCACAGACATTTTGATTATATATAACTCACTTTTTTCAACAATCAATGGTTCATTTAAGGGTGATAATGAGATTCAATTTTCATGACTATGACTATCTGTTATTAAAGTAATGGTAAAAAACATTATCAGAACAATAAAAGAGGTACATTAACATTTTTGGATTGGGTATCAATACATATAGGCAACAGTTGTATACCGGTGTTCAAAAGTCATAAATGGAAGTAAGTATTCATAAAATATATAAAATTAATATTTACTCACAATAGAAGAGTTCATATGTCGATTTGTGCTGTAACTTGGTGTTCGAAAATTACTGCTTTTATCGAATTTGAACACGATCTAATAGTCTGCAAGTATTTGTCTTGTATTTATTAACTAGGTTATTCTATCGTGAATATACTATAAAACTTGATATTCTCAGTTCGACCCTGGAGAATGTATACAGTTACCAGAACTACCCAGATATTTAAAGAGAATATGCAACTTTCATTTCATTTAAAAAGAAATGTATATAACGTCATGGTTTTCTGTTTTTCTATTTATATAGAATATGTTTGATTGACACATATTAAACAAAATAATGAATGTATTTAAAAAAAACCACTTGCACAATATACCCTAGGATTTTCAATGGATTAAGACTCAATATTTTATTAAAGTTCACCATTTGTACACTAGTAACATAAATCATTCCGATGTTTATGCCCCACTTATGAACATTATGTGTTTCGGTCTGTGCGTCCGTTTGTTACTCCTTTCGTTCGTCCGTTCGTCACGTCCGTTCGTCCGTCCGGTCGTTCGTCCGCGCGACCGTCTGTCCCGCCTCATGTTAACTTCTTTGGTCAAAGTTGTTGGTCAAGGTAGTTTTTGACAAGGTATTAAAGTCCAATCAACTTGAAACGTAGTTCACATGTTCCCTATTATATGATCTATCTAACTGTAATGCCAACCTAGAGTTTTGATATAAAAAATGAAAGTGCGAGTATTTTATGTCTTTTTGATAAATTTTATAAATAAATTCAAGATATAAATAACATCATCACCTATATTTGAATAAGGGGGAAAAGGGAAAAATAAACTCATCACATAGATACCAGGACTAAATTTAGTATATAGGCCAGACGCGCGTTTCGTCTACAAAAGACTCAAACATATTTCTTCTATATCAAACTTTGAAATAAGTTATAGGAACTAACTTCCAAAGGTTCTTCAGTTCTGATGGAAAAAATATACAAACTTTTTTTTGTCAATAGGGAAGTTATCGAAAGTCTGTTATCTTCGATTTAAATATCTTTTTTTTCATACAAAACATGATATTTACTGGTTTATTCATATATCGTCCTATTAAAATTCTAAGAATCGCATCCCAATATCCACATTTTGCACTTTATTCCGGATAGTCTACAATAATTTGTCTTATCTTTATATTACCTAAGTAATTTGATCATGAGACTCTATAGGGAAAACGGTACTATTTATTCTGCCATTAGCGACAATGTTAACATTTTCGAAATTTACCACTTTTTAAGATAAAAACCTGGATAAAACAGTTATATTTTGTGTTAGTACTTTTTTACTCTGTTTTAAAAATTAAAGCCAAATAGTATCATGACCAACTTCCAACGGAGCTTGTTTATGTTATCCATGCCCACCGTCATTTTGCACCAAATTTATGAAATTTTGCAAGTCTTTTCGAATAATTCTCTAGAAAATATTTCAATAGGTTTTAAAATCTATATTGTAAATATACACACTGCAGTTATTCATAGATAAATAAAAAATATATTGTACCCTTACATCCAATCACAGCGCTGCTAATTTGACTTCCTTCACCTGCCTTGGGTACACAAAAGGCCAACCTAATGCTGGGAAAATTAAATACTACCGTTTTCCCTATAAAACATAATAGTCACAGTACGACCCTGGAGAATCTATAGCTACGAAACAATGCCAAATTATTTAAAGATGATATGCAACTTTGCTTTCCTTTAGAATTAAATGTTTACTTGGTTTTCTGTTTTCTGTATAGTATGTTTGATTAACACATGTTAAAAAATGTGTATGACTGTAGTTAAAAAGATTCATGTACAATGTATCTTGGGTATTGGATAGATTGATAATCAATGTTTTATCAAAGTTCGTGAGTTGTTTACTTGTAAAATGAAACATTCCTTTTTGTGTTTAACATTTCTTTTTACATAAAACTTTATAGATTAATTTAAGATTTAAATTTTATCATCAGCTATATAATTGGTTTTTTTTTTTATCTTCTACATCAAATATTAGAGCAGGTTTAAGTAACTAACTAGGAAGGTTTTCCAGTTCTTAATAGAAAATATGCAAACTTTTTGTCATTTAACTAGTTATGAATTGTCAAAACGACAAAAGTCAAAGTGGCCATGAGCATTATGTTCACTATATAAAATATTTCGAAAATTTGCATATCTTCGTTTTCTATTTTTCAAAAAAATCAATTGCTTTCATTCACTGGTGTATTCATACATCGTCATATTTATATTCAATGTATCACAACGCTGAATCTGAATTTTGCCCTTAATTTCGGATTGACTAATTGTGGATTTTATAAAGATCAGGCAATATATATCTTTGTGGTAAAATATCTAAATTAATGGGTTGTCTCTTTACGATAATATAGGGTTATTGTATGAATATTGGGGAAAATTTTCCCCGAGTAGAATTTTATATTGCACGAGCTTGCGAAAGATTTTGTCGTTGATGACGTCATAAATTTTGATGATTTATTGCACTAGTGCAATAAAGGATTTATTGCACGATTACTTTTGGTTACTTTCTGTGGGAAATATTATATTGCTATGCAATAATACAGAATATTCAATAAGTTCTCAAATGGTTTAGATTTACATTGGAAGAAGGCATTGTGCTTTTGAATAGTTGATTCACCTACCAATTTTAACAATGTGTTATATTGTACAATATAAAACGACGTGTTATGATTGCCAATTAGACAACTCTTCATCAGAGACATGTTAATTTCATATTACCTACATTTTTTTAACAATCAGGGTTTCATTTAAAGGAAGACAATAAGATTTAATTTAGAGTTACAATGTTTAGTGACAACTAATTGTAGTTATTGTATTGAGAGTTTTAATAATATCAGACAAATAAAAGTGGGATATACACAAATTTGGATTTGGCGTGAACGTTTTTATTAATAAAAATAGATAAAAAAAAATGACTCACATTAGCAGAGTCCTTAATTAAGTCGTCTTGTACTTTATACGCATTATATTTATTCCGACTAACATTACACTTTCAATTGAATTCAAATGCGATCAAATAGTCACTTATTCATATTAACTGTGTAATTCAATCTTGAGACTTCTATCAAGCATAATAGTCTCAGTTTGACCCTGGAGTATTCATATAGCTACAAAAATTACATAAATATTTAAAGAGAATATGCAACTTTGCTTTTTTTTTCTATCTATATAGAATATGTTTGATTGATACATTTAAAAGAAATTGAATGAATGTATTTAAAATAGATTATTGTACAATGTACCTTATGTTTTAGATAGATTAAGAATTGACATTTTATTAATGTTCACCAGTTGTATACTTGTAACATAAAAACATTCTGTATTTTTTAATACCATATATAAGTATATTTAAGATTTTAATTACAGCATCAACTATATATTCAAATAAGAAATACGTTCTTATATATCAAATATTAAAGCAGGTTCTAGCAACTGACTGTCAATGGCTTCATTTTTTTGGTGGGAAAACGAGGAGAAATCAAAGTTTAAATCTAACACATATGGTAAATGTTGGAAATAATGAATAAATTGAGGCAGACAAAACTAGTTAAATTTTTTATGTTTAATTGGAAAGTGTGACAGTGAAAAGATTTGATATCTCGTCAATATTTGTGTAAGTTTCAGACTATATGAGTATTTGGACCATGATTATAACTTGTCAGTTGGCTTTATTTTACTATATATATATAGAGTCTATAAGAATCTACCAACCAGTAAACTTAATAGGTATTGGATCATAAAAATTGACAATACTACACAAACAACACTTTTTAGTGTTTTGTTTTCCATCTATTTATCGGTAATGTTACACAATCTTTCAGACTCATATATATATCGCCAATGGCAGTCAGCAGGGTTACAGAACATCAGTTGTTCGACCTGTTAGTCAAATGCGTTTTGTTTAAATATACTTTTTCACTTTTTTGGTCTTCTGGAAAATGTTGTTTGTGCTGTTTTTAGACCCTCCTACAACGAAATTTGCTTTAACTGCGCACGTATAAAAATTGCGGTTTTTATCCAAAGCAATAATAAGTTTGAACGTAGTTTTCAATTTAGATTCGTTTATATTTTTTTGTTTGGGCTTGTATTATATTTTCCCTCCGGTTAATATGATCCGTTCATCCTATATTGACTCTTAAAATTCAAGAGTTTATCTAAAAAAGAGGGTGCTTTTTCTAAAAATGAGGGTACTTTTTATATGGCCTTCCAAATACCGTTTCGATCCCTAACATCACTGAAGAGACATTTATTGTCGAAATCCGGATCTGGTGTACTAAAAACATATTGACACCGTATGTTTGTGGCATAACATCGTGGCCACAAGTTAAAAAATGTTTTTCTGTTTAGTATTAAATTTATATTAAGATCCATTTTGTTACATCTTGTGATCAATTTTATTTGGCAATCGCCAATGGCAGTCAGCAGGGTTAAAGAACAACAGTTGTTCGACCTGTTAGTCAAATGCGTTTTGTTTAAATATACTTTTCACCTTTTTCGTCTTTTGGAAAATGTTGTTTGTGCTGTTTTTAGACCCTTCTACAACGAAATTTGTTTTACATGCACACGTATAAAAATTGCGGTTTTTATCCAACGCAATCATGGGTTTGAACGTAGTTTTCAATTTAGATTCGTATACATCTATAGATTATAGTAGCTGTCTTTGGCAAAACCATTCGTAGTTTTAGAGTCTTTTGTTCAAATAACACGCGTCTGTCGTGCACCATATACATATTTAGCCTGGAAAGTCTCTGAGTGTATATAAATAGTTATCAAAGGTACCAGAATTATATTTTAATACGCCAGACGCGCGTTTCGTCTTCATAAGACTCATCAGTGACGCTCATATCAAAACAGTTATGAATAAAAATTAAAGTACACAGTTGAACAGCATTGAGGACCCAAAATTCCCAAAAAGGTGTGCCAAATAAGGCTATGGTAATCTATTCCTGGGATAAGAAAATCCTTATTTTTGTAGCAGAAAAGTTATAAAAATCACCATATAACCACTTGCTTAATGTCACTGCTGGTATATATTTCCTTTCCTAAGGTTTCACCAGCCCAGTGGTCACCACGTCTCTGGTGACCGGAAATATCATTGAATCAAATATTGTTATAATTATAAACAAACTGTTTACATAACTTAGAATTTTTCGAAATACTAAGGAGTTTCTAATCCAGGAACAGACCGCTGAGTCCTCAATGCTTTTTTTTTACTTAACTTGGCATTTCAAACGTTTGTTTTTGATTTGCGCAGCACTGGTTGGACATTCGTAGATGAATCGCACGTCTGAAGTACAAAACTTACAGCGTAGTATCTGTCATGAGTATTTTTCGATGTTTATAAAAGTATTGATTGTATACCACATGATTTGAACTTTAAACTGACGTAATCAATTTTCGAACTTGGTCATCAACAACAATAATAATATGTAACCTTTATATGATCATGCATAGGTGTTTAAGGAGTTGATATTTTATTTTTGTTATTAATGAACTTGTTTGAGAAAGGGACAAAGTCTGTGATACTAGGACTGAAAAACAAGTACTTAATCTGGGAAAAGGAAATTATCAGACTTGATTGGTTAGGAATGATTTGCTATTGTTCAAAGATAACCAAGGGTTTATCTGTGTGACCAATACAATCTCGGGTCTGTCACTTTTTTTTTTTTAAATTTGTTCAAATTTTGTCAGGATTTTATATACGGGAAAAAATTATATATAATTGGGAACCAATTTGACATTCAGATTTGTCCATCTTCGTCCTTAATTTTAGTTTCAAGCCATGATGGATAATTTTGATTGATCGAATTTAAAGGTTCCAAAGAGCTGATATCCATCTACAGAGATTTAAAGGTTGACAGATGTTACAAGACTGTAAAAAAGACTAAGAACAATAATTCATCCAATTAAATCAAGACCACTACCACACAAATATGCCTATACCAACCCCATCTGGGTAAACAATTTATAATCTGATACCTCTGAAATGAAAGAACATATATAAGTGGATAACTTGTATCACAACGAAAGCAGACCATACCAATCCAGCCTAATGTGAGCCATTGTTGCTTTCAACATAATGTTTCTTCTTTAAAAGAATTACATACTTACTCTTATCTCCGCGAAAACAGTTAAAAATTTACATCTCTTAAGATTGTTGAATCATTTTTTTATTTTAATTCAATACCCAAGAGTTGATCTATAGCATTCACTTGAAAATTTTTCTGTCGTAGGTGGTTATTCACTTTATGTATTCTATTTGTTTATTATTTTAACCTTATTTCAATAGATATTAACAAGTCACCAAACTTTCATAACAACTACTCATAGCGCTTGTGAGTTATTGTCTGAAAAATGCAAAATCCACATTCTTTATAAATTAATATGTCCCAATACTACAAATTTCTTTAAAAATAGAAAAAAAGGATCTTTTGTTAATACAATTATTTTAGCAGTTCACAAAAGGGCCATGAACATATAGTTGACCTATTGCTTATAGCATCTAAATAAGCTCATCATAGATACCAGGATTGAAATTTCATATTTATGTCAGACGCGCGTTTCGTCTACAAAAGACTCATCAGTGACGCTCGAATAAAAAAATATTAAGAAGGCCAAATATTGTATATTGACCATAAAAATTGTACCTTTGATAACTATAAACATTGGCAAATGACCTATGAAAATAAGTTCAAGGTTAGATGATACCTGCCAGACAGTCGCGCCCCTTACAATCATTACATGCACAAAATATAATTGACTTGTTGCTAATAGTTTTAAAAAACCCAGACCAGAACACAAAAACTTCACACTACACAGGCAAATTTCACTCACATCAATTTCACGTGAAATTTAATTCATGTGAAACTCACGTGAAATTCACATGAATTTCACCTCAAACGAGCTTATATGTGAAATTCACGTGAAATCAGTTTTTGTGAGTTTCATGTGAATCTCATGTGAAACTCATGTGAATTTTACATGAAAATCACGTATATTTTTTCATGTGAAATTCACATGAATTTTTAAAATAGAGTATTTCAAATAACATCTAAATTTTTAAATTTAATCAAAATCATGAAAAATATTAAAAACTTTTGTTGTAAATTTCACGTGAAATTCATGTGCAAAATTTCAAATCAGATTCATGTGAATCTCAATTCACGTAAAATTCACATGAAAATTTTCACGTGAGTTTCATGCATAAGCTCGATTGAGGTGAATCTCGCGTGAAATTTTTCATGTGAATTTCATGTGAGATTCATGTGAAATTCATGTGAGTAAATTTTGCCTGTGTAAGCAGTGAAATGTGAAATGAGGTCAAATAAAACCTTCCATATAAATCGTGAAATATTTCCATACACCAAATATAGTTGAGATATTGCATAAAGTATTAGAAAAAATACCAATGCACAAAAACTAAACTGAACCATGAAATTTATGTCAAGGTCAGTGACACCTGCAAATTGGACATGTACACCTTACAATCATTCTATACAACAAATATAGAAATTCTATTGCTTCAGGTATCTGATATATGGACTTGACAATGCAATGATCATCTTGTTCACTGATACATGTAATGAGATCGAAGTCAGATGAAAACTGTCTGAAAAACTTTAAGACTATGGTAGGTACCCACATACTAAAATAGTTATCCTGTTACTCATAAGACAGCAATCAACATTACAAAAGATCTTAACTTTTTTTCAAGCAGTCACTGAACAATAAAAATGAGGTTAAGAACGATGAACATATGACAGGCGGTAACTTAATAACATAAGGCTTCTGTATACTAAGTATGAAACATTTAGATCTTCGACTTTCTAACATATAAAGCTTTTAAGTAGTCAGTTAAAGTCACCGCCAGTTCACTATTCCTAACTCGAGTATTCTGACTCAGAAGGTGCAGGCTCAGCAATTAAATAAACATTGGCAAAAGCATTTCTGAGTTGTTGTTTGAAATTTTGACAACAGACAACCGTATACGATGATATGTCTTGTCTAATAAATAAACTCATCATAGATACCAGGACTAAATTTAGTATATACGCCAGACGCGCGTTTCGTCTACAAAAGACTCATCAGTGACGCTCGAATCCAAGAAAGTTAAAAAGGCCAAATAAAGTACGAAGTTGAAGAGCATTGAGGACCAAAATTCCTAAATATTTTGCCAAATACAGCTAAGGTAATCTATGCCTGAGGTAGGAAGGCCTTAGTTTTTCAAAAAATTCAAAAATTTGTAAACAGTAAATTTATAAATATAACCATATCAATGACAATTCATGTCAGCACAAAAAGTACTTGACTACTGGGCTTGTGATACCCTCGGGGAAATAAATCTCCACCAGCAGTGGTATCGACCCAGTGGTTGTAAATAAACTCATCATAGATACCAGGACTAAATTTAGTATATACGTCAGACGCGCGTTTCGTCTACAAAAGACTCATCAGTGACGCTCAAATCCAAAAAAGTTAAAAAAAAGACCAAATAAAGTACGAAGTTGAAGAGCATTGAAGACCAAAATTCCTAAAAGTTTTGCCAAATACAGTTAAGGTAATCTATGCCTGAGGTAGTATACGAAGATATGTCTTGTCTAAGAGGGCGTATGAAAACTGGCCACAATGATTTTAGTAAAGTGTGCTTATAGTGGGGTTAAATACAAACATCAATCAATCAATTCAACTTCTTAAAAGCTTAATATTTCAGAAGGTATAAGACCTTGATGCTTCATACTTTGTATATAGTTGTCATATGATAGCAAGTTTCTGTCTGTCATGTTCATCGTCCCAGACCTCATTCACATGGTTCAATAAGCTGGAAAAAGTTTGCAATTATAATTTCTCTTTTAATATATAGGACTATATGTTGTATGTGCGTACCTTGCAAGGTCCTCATGTCTGTCAGACAATGCTCACTTAACCTCACCCTTATTTCATGGATCAATGAACAAGGCCAAGGTTTTGTGGTCAAGTCCGTCATATCTCAGATACTATAAGCAATAGATCAACTAAGCCTATAAATGGTAGATGTAATGATTGTAAGATACACATGTCCAACTGGCAGGTGCCATCTAACCTTGACTTCGTGTTCATGGTTCAGTGGTAATAGTTTAGGCTTTTCTACCTCGGGAATAGACTACCTTAGCAATATTTGGCAAAACCTTTAGGAATTTTGGTCCTCAATGCTCTTCAACTTCGTACTTTATTTGGCCTTTTTAATTTTTTTTATTCGGGCGTCACTAATGAGTCTTTTGTAGACAAAATGTGCATCTGGCGTAAATACAAAATTTAATCCTGGTATCTATGACGAGTTTATTTAGTTATTAACTGTATGCAATAGGTCAACTATATTTGGTGCATAGGTATATTTTACGATGAACATGTTGGTCTGATAGGTTCTATCTGACTTTGACCTCATTTTCACGGTGCATTGCTCAATGTTAAGATTTTGTGTTTGTCTATTTTTCTTATACTGTTTGCAATTGTTTAATTTTCTTTGGTGTATGTTAATTTTTTTGATGTACATGTCGGTTTTTTTTTACCTTGACCTCTTTTTTCATGTTTCTTGCATAGGTAAAGTTTTTGTGTTTTGTTTGTTTTTCTTAGACTTTAAGCAATAGGTCAACTATATTTGATGTATGGAATGATTGTAGGGTGTATGTCTGTCTGACCTTATTTTCATAGTTCATTGGTCAATGTTCAGTTTTCCTGGTTAAGTTTGTTTCTTAGATACTATTAGCAAACGGTCAACTATATTTGATACATGTCTGTCTGGCAGGGTTAACTTTACCTCAACTCCATTGTCATGGTTAATTGGTTAATAAAGAATTTCCATGGTTTGGTCTCTTTCTTTTATACTATAAGCAATAGGTCATCTATATTCGTGTATGGAACGATTTTTAAAACTGTACATGTATTTCTGGCTTGGTTTATCTGACCTTGACATAATATTTTGGATCATAAATGTTTAATGTGATATTTGTAGTTAAGCTTTATATGTAGGAAATCAATGGTCAGTATAGTAGGCGAGACATTGCAGCGTTTTGACTCTTGTTTTATTTTTGTTCTCATGTTGTGCTGTTTGAATATTTGTCTTTAATCAGATGTTGGGTTTTGAGCACTTGTTAACATTTCAAACAACATGTACTTGTAGGTGCTTTACCAAAGTCAGGAGCCAGTAATTTGCTGTCAATCATATTTATTTTCATCTTTTATTTTTACACAAAAACTTATGATTGGCCCCAGTCAGGAACTAGTAATCTATTGCTGTCATTCATATGTGTTTGTCCATCTATTTTTTTCCATGACACAAAAAAATTAAATACCACTTTAAAAATCATTGTTAAAATGTTTTCTGAATATTTTTTTTCCATCTACCTTTATCAGTTCGTTAAGAGTGACACTCTAATTTATACCTCCAAAATACATTTTCATCAGTCTAATCTGATTTTTTTATTTTTTTCAATTCGTTTCTTGTGTCGCCCAATTGGCCTAACATTGAAATCAAACCTTTAAAAAATTAAGCCAGCCAGACTATTTTTTTTTTAAATCCAGTTTTCAATCTCTTAAAACTTTTCAACTTTATGCTATCAAGGTAACCATCATGGACATTACAACAAAGACAGACATGAACAATTTTGTACCTTAGATATGGATTCCGTGAACTAATGTTAGTGATTTGTTTTCTTAAAGCATAACTGTACATTTGTTGTATAAAATAATGTTGAGATGTCGCATTCAAATTATAAAATTCAACACACAGAAAAAGGATATGGCAACACTCCTTATAATAATCAGTTGCTTCATGAGCCCATGAAACGCCCGTCGTCTTGTGTAGAAGTTTTATGCAAAATCATAAATAGATTCTGAGAAAGTTTCAAGCAATAACCATATATTGCTTTTGAGATACGGCGGGACATGTGAAACCCCTCCTCTTTTTTTTACAAAAAACTAAATATCACTAAAATAAAATTTTGAATAAAAACCAAAAAGTATACAGATCTTAAGATTAATATAACAAAGAAGTGTGTAAAGTTTTCAGCAATAATCATCAATTGTTTTTGAGATACGGCGCGACATGTAAAAAAGCCCTCCCCCTTTTTTACACAAGAGTGCACACGCTGAAATGTCTCGCCTTCTTTACTAATCATTGATATTATGTTGATAGACCTAAATATAAAGCTTTATTACAACTGTCACATAAACTCAACATTAACCAAGAAAACGAAACATTGATCAATGAACCATGAAAATGAGGTCAAGGTCAGATGAACAATGCCAGGCAGACATGTACAGCTAACAATTCTTCAATACAACAAATACAGTTGACTTATTGCTTATAAATTAAGAAAAACAGACCAAAACACAAACACTTATCACTTAGCAATGGACCGTGAAAATGAGGTTAAGGTCAAATAAAACCTGCGTAACAGACATATAGATCATAAAATATTTCCATACACCAAATATAGTAGACCTATTGCATATAGTATAAGAAAAACAGACCAAAACACAACCAGATGCTCCGCAGGGCGCAGCTTTATACGACCGCATAGGTTGAACCCTGAACGGTTGGGGCAAGTATGGACACAACATTCAAGCTGGATTCAGCTCTAAATTTGGATTGTGATTAAATAGTTGACACAGCATAGGTTTTGGACACAGAATGAATGTGGTCTAATGAACTTAAAATAATTTTTTTGACTTTGAGCAATCACTATGCTGTTGAATATTGATCCTCTCAAAAAAATGTTTGAAGAAATTTTCTTTTTATTTATGAAATCTGAAATGAGAAAAATTACCCCCCCCACCATTTTTTTTTCACATCCCCCTTTCCCTTTTTCAAAACTGATCTCAATTCAAATTTCTAATGGAGTTTGCAACAATAACTACTCATTTAAATACATCATAAAATATTAAAATGTAACAAAAAGTGCTTGTTATCACTGAATGGTAAATAGTGTTTTAATTTATCAGTTGGTAGAAAAATTGAATATACATTGTGCATTGTATAAAACAATGATTTAAGTTGATTCAACTACTATTCTGGACAAAGAAAGATAACTCCAATCAATTGAAAATTTCTTGCTATTGCACAATATTGTGCAATTAGATATTTCTTGCTATTGCGTAATACTGTGCAATTGAAAATATTTGCTATTGCACAATACTGTGCAATTGAAGATTTCTTGCTATTGCACAATACTGTGCAATTGAACATTTTTTGCTATTGCACAATACTGTGCAATTGAAGATTTCTTGCTATTGCACAATACTGTGCAATTGAACATTTTTTGCTATTGCACAATACTGTGCAATTGAAGATTTCTTGCTATTGCTAAATACTTAATATAATAATTTTGGATCCTGATTTGAACCAACTTAAAAACTGGGCCCATAATCAAAAATCTAAGTACATGATTAAATTCAGCATATCAAAAAAGCCAAAGAATTCAATTTTTATTAAAATCAAACTTAGTTTAATTTTGGACCCTTTGGTATTTAATGTAGACCAATTCGAAAACGGGACTAAAAATTAAGAATCTACATACACAGTTAGATTTGGCATATCAAAGAACCCCAATTATTCAATTTTTGATGAAATCAACAAAGTTTAATTTTGGACCCCGATTTGGACCAACTTGGAAACTGGGCCAATAATCAAAATTCTAAGTACATTTTTAGATTCAGCATATCAAAGAACCCCAAGAATTCAATTTTTGTTAAAATCAAACTAAGTTTAATTTTGGACCCTTTGGACCTTAATGTAGACCAATTGGAAAACGGGACCAAAAATTAAGAATCTACATACACAGTTAGATCCGGCATATCAAAGAACCCCAACTATTCAATTTTTGATGAAATCAAACAAAGTTCAATTTTGGACCCTTTGGGCCCCTTATTCCTAAAAACCTGTTGGGACCAAAAACTCCCAAAATCAAACCCAACCTTCCTTTTATGGTCATAGACCTTGTGTTTAAATTTCAAAGATTTCTATTTACTTATACTAAAGTTATGGTGCGAAAACCAAGAATAATGCTTACTTCGGCCCCTAATTCCTAAACTGTTCAGACCTCAACTCCCAAAATCAATCCCAACCTTCCTTTTGTGGTCATAAACCTTGTGTCAAAATTTCATAGATTTCTATTTACTTAAACTAAAGTTATAGTGTGAAAACCAAGAAAATGCTTATTTGGCCCCTAATTCCTAAAATTTTGGGACCAAAACTCCCAAAATCAATCCCAACCTTCCTTTTGTGGTTATAAACCTTGTTAAAATTTCATAGATTTCTATTCACTTTTACTAAAGTTAGAGTGCGAAAACTAAAAGTATTCAGACGACGACGCAAGACGACGCAGGACGACGACGCCAACGTGATAGCAATATACGACGAAAAAATAAAAAATTTTAGCGGTCGTATAAAAACTTAACTATAACCACTGAACCATGAAAATGAGGTCAAGGTCAGATGACACCTGCCAGTTGGACATGTACACCTTACACGGAATATACTAGACCTATTGCTTATAGTATCTGAGATATGGACTTGACCACCAAAACTTAACCTTGTTCACTGATCCATGAAATGAGGTCGAGGTCAAGTGAAAACTTTCTGATGGGCATGCGGACCTTGCAAGGTACACACATACCAAATATAGTTATCCAATTACTTATAATAAGAGAGAATATAACATTTCAAAAAATATTAATTTTTTTTTCAAGTAGTCACTGAACCATGAAAATGAGGTCAAGGACATTGGACATGTGACTGACGGAAAGTTCGTAACATGAGGCATCTATATACAAAGTATGAAGCATCCAGGTCGTCTACCTTCTAAAATATAAAGCTTTTAAGAAGTAAGCCAACGCCAAGTGTGTAAAGTTTTAAGTAATAATCATAAATCGTTTTTGAGATACAGCGCGACATGTAAAAACCCCCTCCCCTTTTTTACAAAATACTGAATGACTCAAAAATAAAATTTTGAATTACACCAAAAAATATACAGATCTTAAGATTAATATAACTAAGAAGTGTGTAAAGTTTTAAGCAATAATCAACAAGAATGTGTCCAAAGTACACGGATGCCCCACTTGCACCATCATTTTCCATGTTCAATGGACCGTAAAATCGGGAAAAAATCTTATTGGCATTAAAATTAGAAGGATTATACTATAGAAAACATGTGTACTAAGTTTCAAGTTGATTGGATTTCAGCTTCATCAAAAACTACCTTGACCAAAAATTTTAACCTGAAACTCCCACTTTCATTTTCTATGTTCAGTGGACTGTGAAATTGGGGTCAAAAGTCTAATTTGGCTTTAAAATCAGAAAGATCATATCATAAGCAACAAGTGTACTAAGTTTCAAATTGATTAGACTTCAGCTTCATCAAAAACTACCTTGACCAAAAACTTTAACCTGGAGCAGGACGAACAGATGGACGAACGAACGGACGAACAGAGCCACAGACCAGAAAACATACTATCTTAGGTGGGGCATAAAAATCGTTCTTGAGATAAGGTGAGACAAGTGGAAAAAACACACCCCTGTTTTAGTTACAAAGTGCTGTAACTCAAAAAGTTTAAATCTTATTTTCACCAAAAGTATACAGATCATTTGACCATCATAAGAAACAACTATATAAAGTTTCATGAATTTGGATAAGTCGTTCTCAAGTTACGGTGCGACATGTTTACACAGGACAGACAGACAGACAGACACCGGACAATTGTATACCATAATACGTCCCGCCAAAATTTTGACGAGCGTATACAAATTGATTTCAGACAGCCTGTAGTATAGGATTTAAATTTTCAAAAGACGTGAAAGTCTTCTTCCACCAAAAGCAAACTCCTTGACTTTTTTTTAGAATAGCACTCAACAGAAACAAATTTTACTTCTAACAATAATCATCATGTGCAGAAAATATATGCATGTGTATAAAATCGTTTTTTTATCTTCTATCTATAAGATTGGATTTTTTTTCTAACTGGGAACCAGTTTGTCATTCAGATTATTCCTGTTTCTTCTTAATTTTAGTCTGGATCTATGTGTTGATTTTCAAGAAAAAAAAACCCATTCAAATGGACTTTATTTTTTTATTTACAACACTATAAAGAACAAAGTGTGAGTAACAAATAATGTAAATTTGAAGGATCAAAATGTAAATGAAATGATCATCATATGACTACATCTATCTTCTCTGTGACAGCAAACAGTCTGTAATAACAGTCACACTCTACCAAAGATCCATAAATCTAATGTCCATATCTGAAATAAATGATTGTCTCTAATATTAGCAGGGGCGGATCCAGCCATTTTTAAAAGGGGGGGTTCCCAACCCAAAGTAAAAGGGGGGGTTCCAGCTATATGCTCCCATTCAAATGCATTGATCGGCCAAAAAAAAAGGGGGGGTTCCAACCCCGGAACCCCCCCTCTGGATCCGCGCCTGATTAGTGTTAGTTTACAAAGATATCAATTTGGTTTAATAACCACTCTCAAATTTACTATTATTTACTATGAAAATTCACCTACAATGATTTTTAAACAATATCACACAAAAATCTCAGATACAAATGGACTGGTAACATGTTTAAAAGTGACTAAATGCATACAATCTGAATTTTTATACAACACAGTTCTCCTTTTTGAATTAGAATTGTATTTATATTGTGTCGTAGATCAATTTTTTTTATTGTTCAGTGTTATATACTTTGTTTTGTTAATATGTCTTTTTTGATTGAGTTCAGCCATTTCAATTCAGTTACACTACATATTCAGATTAGTGCAAATGTTGGCGCCTGTTAAAACGTTCAAAACTGCTGGATTGTTTGCACATGCCCTAAGTCAGGAACATGTTCAGTGGTTGTTGTTTGTTGATATGGTTAATAAGCGTTTCTTGTTTCTTATCTAAATTAAGCCGTTGGTTTTCCTTTAGAATGTTTTTTACACTACTCATTATGGGGCCCTTTATAGGTTGCTGACTAAGGTGACTCAAGCCTGTGTGTTGAAGGCCTTACTTTAACCTATAATTGCTTTAATACCTTTCACATATTGTCACTTGGATGGAGAGTTGTCTCAATGGCACTCATACAACATCTTCTTTATTCTATGCACAATCAACATGATCATATAGGAAGAAAAAATCCAAACTTGGACACTAAATATGTTTTTATTTTTTAAATATCAGTTGTCAACAATTAACTATAATTCATCCAAATGTTAGAAATACATACTTCTGAAACTCCCACTCTCTATTGTCTAGAGGACATACTTGTCTTGTCTTTAGCCATCTGGATATACAGTGGAAGTGGAAGGCATGCTGAAATCATTCAAGAAAAAACAAAATTAATGTTTATTTAAACAAAAAGTTTATTCATTAAAATATCTTACAAATATCTTACAAAAAAAGAAGTTTATACCACATTGTAGAAAATTTCACCATTTTGTGAACTTCAGTAAGTTTTTATATCAATCACATATTAAATTTCATTGTATTAATTGAATAACTCTCAAGATTCTAAATATGGACTGTTTGTTTATTTCCAAACTTCTTGAAACATATTCTTTCATTCATTCTTCTTTACTTGGTATGTTATGTTTTAGTTAAAGTGTGTTCTGTTTTAAAGATAGAAGACACTTTTGATTAAAATTATAGAAGGGCTATGGGTTTTCAATCACCCCCTCTGATAACAACAATACTCTTCTAATCAAAAGTATAAAAAGTTTCTATTTTCATTTTGAAAAAAAGTCATCAAGATGACAAAAGGGCAGACATACTTAAAGTCATATGAAACTTAAAATTAAAAAAAAAATGATGCATTAGTTTTTTTATAACTAAATGACTAATTTTTATTAAGAAAATTCTATAATTTGTCCAAATTTAAAAGAAATTTACTTTTTTTTAATTGTTTGCTTCCAGCAAACAATTCAGATATATATGTGCAGTGAACTCAGCATGACATTTCTCATAAATCAAAGCCTTAAAGGCTGTAAAAGCAATTGCTGTCATGTTAATGTTTGGGGACTTTTATTTTTCATCCACATATATATAATAATTAAACCTGACATGAGTGTTGTCTAGTTAGAAGTAAGAAGGTTTTAACTTTATATAAATAAAAGACTTTAGCAGAAAGTCATTTTTAATATGTTTTATATTTCACAAGGAGACAACACGTTTACCAGGCTAAAGTTGGGGTCAAATATACATGTGCTGAAACATATAACTCAAAAAGAAATCATCATGGATTATCCCCTGGTAGTGTTTGTAACTGAGCAATAATTTCCTTTATTGATTTAATTTTAACAATTTTCATTATCAATTTATATTTAACCATTAACACAAATGATTAAGTTAAAACATTTCAACTTTCCAGACGCAAATGTTAAAAAACGGGAAAGAAATAAAATAGCTTACAAGACATAAACATGTAAAGAATAAATATATATTTCAGCTTAATAAAAATATTTTCATAATGGTACTTTGTCATCATTTTTAAAACTAAGTTCCAAACATTATTGCTCAGTTGATATACATGTATGTCCTTCTGATGCGGTACGAGCACAGGCACTTGTTTCTATCCAAAATAGTTTTATATGGATAGCCGACCTTCCTATGGATAGAAACAAGTGCATGTGGGTACGAGATAACTATAATTCTCATGCAATCCCGAAAAGGGGGGAGGGGGGGGTCATCACAGACAAACATGACATTAAATCGTTATCACTGATGTATTGTTTAGGGCCAGTTGAAGGACGCCTCCGGGTGCGGGAATTTTTCGCTGCATTGAAGACCTGTTGGTGACCTTCTGCTGTTGTATGTTTTTCTATGGTCGGGTTGTTGTCTCTTTGACACATTCCCCATTTCCATTCTCAATTTTATTATACGAACAAGAACAAACAGCTCTACGTTGCTTTGACATTTATCAATTTTCAGGAAACATTGCGAAAAATGATCTTCAATATTTCGAAAACATGTGTGAAATAAAATTGCTAACACGGTGGACCGTCGAGTGTCAACAAACGTAGTAGACTTGTTCACTGAAAAGACGAGGATAATGGTTTCATCTGACATTTGTTATGCATTCCCAGTTTTGATCATGATATTTAAAAAGACGTACTTTTTTTCAATCTATGTAACTAGAAAATTCCAAATTGAAATATCTCTTCATCTGGGCCGACTTCGCATCTACTACGTTTGGACGGGTCCATTTCATTAGTAAGGAGATCGATAAATATTACGGAGTTTGACAGAAAAGGAAAACGAACTTATTGTTATTTGTTTTCAACAAGGGTTTCGTTCCGCTAAATTATTTGCGCAAACAAAGTTTGTCTATTTTTAGATTACAGGTAATCATTTGACACTACGCATTAACTTGTGTAGTGATTTTGATTTTACGATAAATGTATGAATGAACGATAATTTTATGAATGAACAAGAGCACCTGACCTCTTAAAGAAACACAAATTAAACATATAAAACCGTATTTAATAGGAGATAATTCAGTTAAATTTTCAATACTAAATCAACAACTGAAATGAATCCATATTTTGTTGAAACATCGTACGAACGGCGGAAAACGGAATCGCAGTTATAAAAATGTACTTTTTTTCACTCGGACTTCTATGTTATTTGATAGTCAAACGGTTGACCCTTTAAATACAAAAATACATCTACAAGAACATATTCTGAAACTTCTTAAATCCACTAACGTTTTTTTAAAGTTTCAAGCTATGTATTGCATTAGAAAACATACATAGGTGTTAAAGAATGACAGACCAGGAGCCAGTTTAACAAAATACTATGGCTTGATATGGGCGGAGTCTCTGATCTGGGTCACAAAGATGGCCACACGCGATAGCATAAAAGCAATTGCTTTAAAAATAGGTGATCGCAATATGCATGGATCTGTCATTGAAAGAAACTTATATCTTATTGTACATATGTTATACACATGCTCAATATTCTTGCTTCTTTGTTGATTGTTTACTATAATGTGACAATCGGTAAATTATGGCTTCAAAACAGGACAATAATTAGCTGCCATATTTTCACATCAGAACAGACTGAGAGATTTTTTTATTATGATTATATGATATGGATGCGTAAAAAATGATAAAATCTTGCACAGAAGACTTAGTTTATTCATTGGTTCAAGAACTGGATCAACATTATTTTTTACCAGTCACTCGTTTCATATGACTTTAACATTAGGACAAAAGAAGGGCTCTTATTATATTAAACCCTGCTGTTTCTAATTTGTTGATACAAAACCTGTTATGAACTTTTTCTGTACCAACTTACATTGCATACTCCCCAAGCAACTGTACATTCTTCACTGGTGGCAGAGGCTTGGTTAGCCTGACATTCTATACACAAATCCATGATGTGATTTCTACAGATAGCACAGTTGTCTACCACAATGTCTGCAAAGTAAGAGATGTAACTGTTATTCAGGTTATAATTCAATAATTGCCATTTTTTTTTTCATTATCTCATTAAAAATCAACAAACTTTATTAATGTGCACAATGTACCACAACATCTGGAGCACCCGAGATAACCAGTTTATTTTAATGGGATACATGTAAGTGTTGCTTAGACTGTCTGTCTTAAGTTTTCTATGAAAGTATGAAGTGTTTTGTCTTTTTGTTGTTTTTCTGTCTTTTTCTATAGCATTTTCAGTTTGTTTTCGACTTCTGAGTTTGTATAACCCTTTAGTATCTTTTACCTATCTTCTAAACCTACAAAATCGTAAACAAAAATTCTATAGAAAATACCTGTAAGTAACAAATTATTTCAAGGACATAAAACATCATCATCCAGATATATGTTCACCTCAGAAACTTACAAAACCTTTGAATAGACTTATTAAGAAGGCAGTGTCTGCGCGTACCCGCATGCGGGTACGAATAGCAAAATTGCCGTTCGTAGGCTACGCGTACCCACATCCGGTTTTATAATAAATTGCCATCGGATGGGGAATTAAACGTAAAATATATACAGAAATTATCGCAATTAGTGAATAAAATTGATCAACTACTTAAGAAGTTTTGTAAACATTTATATATATGTAAGTCATGTAAGTGATCAACAGTTTTTCCCGGTTAATAAATATTCTTAAAATGGGAAAAGAGTGATATACATGTGGGGCAGACATTTCAAAGTTATCATGAATTGGAACAATGTGTTCAAAAGTATCAGTCGATTGATTTTATACAATTGTATATAAAAACAAACTCGGAGTCAATTGCAGCTGCAGAGAAAAGATGAACTGGAAAAACAAAAAATAAAGAGGAAATCAAGTTTTACAGAATATTTTTTTCCTGTCATTCACGGAGGCAAAAAATTCTAAACAAGTTCGACAGGACAAATTAAGGCCTAATACATTATTTCTGGAAAAACAAAGGCCGATGCCAATAATCTTCAATGAAAGCTTCGTTAATACATGTACAGACCTTCTAAAATTCAAACTGACCATTATTCCGTGCGTTCATCGTGTATCGTGCGTGTTGCGTGCGTGCATCGTGCGTGTATCGTGCGTGTAACAATCGTGCGTTCATCATTCATCGTTCCGTGTATTTTCCGTGTAACGTGCGTGCATCGTGTATTCTTAATCGTGTACATGTAATAGATAACAAAATGTTTGACGAAAATGTAATTTAAACCTTCAGCGCATCAAAAAATATTTTGCCTCTGAGGCGTGGAAGCAACTTAAAATTCGGAAATTATATATTATCAGATTATAGGACTATAGTTTACAGGGACTGTATATTTCATTTTCAATCAGTACATGTGCATTTATTATATATTATCAGAGACGTCTCTGATATTATTAACTTATAAATACAATTCGAAAATATTATTTGTTATACCAATTCCTTGCCTTCACTCATTCTACTCGAAATCCCCATATTATCGATAATTTCTGTATATATTTCACGTTTAATTCCCGATTTGATTGCATTTTATTATAAAACCGGATGTGGGTACGCGTAGCCTACGAATGTCAATTTGACTATTCGTACCCACATGCGGGTACGCGCAGACACTGCCTATTAAGAAGGGATATAATTACGATACTGTTGTCAAGTCATTAAAGATTGCATATTTTGGCGTTAATATTGAGTCACTGATAAGGTCTTTGCATCGGAACTAAACACATTTATTCTAAAAACAGTTGTTGGCATGACACGGGTTATGTTCTTCTCATATATGTTACGACTATGATAGTATGATACTAAACCCCTAACGGGAAGGATTGTGCCTGATGTTCATATGATGAAATCATAATCTTTCAGTCAGTTTAATTGAAGTCTGGAGCTGGCATGTCAGTTAACTGCTAGTAGTCTGTTGTTATTCATGTATTATTGTCATTTTGTTTATTTTCTTTGGTTACATCTTCTGACATCAGACTCGGACTTCTCTTGAACTGAATTTAAATGTGCGTATTGTTATGCGTTTACTTTTCTACATTGGTTAGAGGTATAGGGGGAGGGTTGAGATCTCACAAACATGTTTAACCCCGCCGCATTTTTGCGCCTGTCCCAAGTCAGGAGCCTCTGGCCTTTGTTAGTCTTGTATTATTTTAATTTTAGTTTCTTGTGTACAATTTGGAAATTAGTATGGCGTTCATTATCACTGGACTAGTATATATTTGTTTAGGGGCCAGCTGAAGGACGCCTCCGGGTGTGGGAATTTCTCGCTACATTGAAGACCTGTTGGTGACCCTCTGCTGTTGTTTTTTATTTGGTCGGGTTGTTGTCTCTCTGACACATTCCCCATTTCCATTCTCAATTTTATATAGCTAAGGAACACTGAAAACATTCACCACTTAGGACTGGCACATTAAAATATGTGACAGATTTGAAGAAAATAACTCCTGTCTGAATTCAAATGTAAAACTTCTATTCATTGATGTACTTCTAATATTCATCATCATGTCCACCTGAACTAATTTATCACTTTAATAGTGTACATACCCCAGGCCCATAAAGCTACAGCATTCCACTGAAATAGAAAATATTAAAAAATATACTTCTAATATACAAAATGGACAATCAAGTTACAATATGACAGATACAGTTGTATGTAACACTATCATGACTATTGATATTGGGTGTACAGGTTTGCAATTCACAGGCACTTGTCTCAGAATTGTTTTCCCCTATATACCTTTAAACATGTTAAATAATATAACACAAGGTACTTTAATACATGTAACTCACATTTTTCAAAAAATGTCACACGGTCACAAAATTCTGTTATATTTCAGTTTCTCGGTTGTCTTATTTGAAATTAGCTGATTTTTTAACTAATAAAAACACTTGCTATCATCATGATCATAAAACATTGTTATCACATGTAGGAGGTGCGCTTTTGTAGATTTCATACCATAGGCATAAATTAAAAAGGAAATAAGTGGTTCCTACAGGGTGTGTCTTTTTACCACCAAACATCACCGAAAACCACTGAACATCATAAAAACCACCAACCACTAAGATAAACTGTGATATTATACAATAAACATGATAAAATGATAAAACAAATTAAATTAGGTATAATTTAAACAATTTTTAGATTTATATGGGCATCATTTTTATGTTAAAGTCGATAATCAATATAAGGAAAACGTCTCAGGATTCATCACTTTCCGGATTACATTGTGTGTGTTAATATTCATATTTAGTAATCAGTTCAAGTATCCTCAATCTCTGTTCTCGGTTAGATTCTGATATTTGTCTATTTTCTTATTATTGGGACAAATGTTTTATAGAAGAGATAGAAGAAGAAAAAAACGGAAAAAAATATATTTGAGGTGTCCATGGGGGTCTGCAGAGTTCAAAAAGTGGGGTGTTATAGACTCTCCCTTTCTGTTTTCTGTAGATTTTTGGACTCTTAATCTTCTGATTTGTTAAATTAATAACTTGAATATAATATTTAAGACACATTTATAATGATGAAAGACAAAATAATAAACTTTTAAGGTGTTCGGTGGTGTGCGGTGGTGAAGAGACCTACCGGTCCCTATATCATGTATATATATATATATATACTGTTTTTATAACACCAGAAAAACTGGAGTGTACTCTGAAAACAAGGAATACCCAACTTGTCATGACTTGAGCTCAACCTGAGTAAGGCCCTTTGCTTTTGGCCAACTCTAAAATTAGTCCAAATAATTATGACTTCTTTGGAGTCTTGGAAGGCTATTTTTAATTTTTGCTTTGACGTCTTACGACCATGTTAGGCATCAAAGAAAAAAATATAATAGCCTTTCAAGATGTCATACTTATTTGGACTACTCTAAATGTATCTATGATATTAATGATTATGTTCATAATTGAGCTTTCCTTAAATGTTTAATAAAATGTTTCGTATTTTCGTATTTCTAAAATAGTAAAAATAGAACCAACAGTAACACTCAAGATGCGTAGATATTATTTCCGAAAAAGGAATGAGTTTGTGTAAAAGGTCGAAATGTTTTACTTTTTTAACTTCGAATCTCTTCTTTCCAGCTTTGTCTGCTCCCAAACCTGAAGATTCTCCAAGATCACCGTCATCGACATCCATAGCAGCAGCCATTATTTATGAAATTTCCGGCCTTCTAACGTCATCGTCAAATCAGTGCTAAAGTCTTGAGGAGTACTGAAAATTAAATTTGTAGATTTTTATGTGTAACGAATCTGTTAGTTCTTCTGGGTATCAGGTCGTTCCGGCCCCAAGTCGATTCGGCCCATAATTAAAATGAATAATTACTATAAAGGTCGGAGAGTTTGTCAAGTTTTTGATTCAGCGTAAATGAGAAATTGCACATAAATAAAGTTCAGTAAATTTTACTGATTGAAGAGATATATTTTAGGATTGTTAAAACAGATAAATCAGAAGCACGCCGACACCTTTGCTCATATTTTTTTCTGAAAGAGTAATGACACTTGGAATTATCAATTGGGCCTATATGGATGTAAATGGACTATGTTGGAAATTCGAAATGTCATTATAGTAATCATTCCACATCCCAATGTAATATAAATGACGCCATGGTGACCGTGTTGACCCGAGACTACTCTTTGTCATAGTGGTCTCAGTGTTCCCTATCTCTGAATTTCGATGCAGGACGTTTCGCCAACAGTCATTTCGGCCACACTACCAGTTTGGCAACAGTCATTTCGGCCATGCTACCAGTTCGACAACAGTCATTTCGGTCATGCTACCAGTTCGGCAACAGTCATTTCGGTCATGCTACCAGTTCGGCAACAGCTACTGGTCATTTCGGCCACACTACCAGTTCGGCAACAGTAATTTCGGTCATGCAGCCAGTTCGGCAACAGTCGTTTCGGCCATATGCTGCCACGAACTGAGTTCGGACAAACTTTGTAAAGTCATTAATTGCGGCCATGATTTTTATATAAAAGGACGTACATGTTACGTATAACTAACATACGTCCTTGATAAAAGGTAGAAAAAGATTTTTTTTTTAAATTTAAAAATAGTAAAAAAAAAACCAACCATATTAGATAAAGATGTATTTTAATTCAGTAAAAAATGTTACAAAAATATTCGTAAAGTTCACAATCAAATTGAAATAACATTTTAAAAACAAGATAACTTGTTGATAAAAAGTGATGTATATTAATTTAACAAAATATGTTTATCCAGAAAAATCCTCCTTTTTCACAACCAGTGTCTACTGAGAAAAAAAAATTCAGCTCGGTGACCTTGATTTTATACATGTCTGACATTTTTACTTGGTTTTGAATCTATCACAAAATATACTTCATATTTTGGCTAAGTTTGACAAAATTCTTCCTTTTTTTTATTCTCTATCATACCTCTTGAATGCATAATAAGGCAAAGTATGACCGAAATGCCTGTGGACGAACTGGAAGTTTGGCCGAAACGACCTGTGGACGAATTGGTATGTGACCGAAACGTTTCGAACGACCGTCTTTCGTTTCGTCTGTAAATCCGTTAAATAATTTATGTACATGTTGGAACATCTCGGAAAGGAAACATGTCAACTAACCAAACACCAGCCTCCAGAGACCATAAACATGGTCCTGGGGAGACAGAAAGTGCGGTCAAAGATGGAAAAAGTCCTCCTAATCATCCAATATTTGATGCAATCAAATCTGGGTAATTTCAACATATAAATCCAACCAAATCGCACACATCCGTCTCTATCTCTCTTGCACATCATCTGAATCTATAAGTTTTACATGTTTCACTAATGTTTATGTTTTACATAGAATTTTGTAAAGTGAAGTAACCAATAATATAATTTAAAGGGATTCTATTTGTTAGATGAAGCAATGAAAACGTGTTCAAAGTTTTTGTTTAATTTAGAAATTACTGTTTGTTTACTATGTTGCTAGTCATTTACATAATTACAAGGTTTAATAATAGCTACATTTTGAGGTATATTGTGATATATTAGCTGATTGCACCATATTAGTGTCACCCTTGTGTCAATTTTATGCCCTATTTATGGACATTATGTTTTCTGGTCTGTTCGTCCGTTTGTCTGTCCCGCTTAAGGTTAAAGTTTTTGGTCGAGGTAGTTTTTAATGAAGTTGAAGTCCAATCAACAGTT
The DNA here is from genome assembly GCF_963676685.1 of Mytilus edulis. Taxonomy (NCBI): domain Eukaryota; kingdom Metazoa; phylum Mollusca; class Bivalvia; order Mytilida; family Mytilidae; genus Mytilus; species Mytilus edulis. The sequence goes on along the minus strand of NC_092351.1, from coordinate 23,911,816 downwards.
GAAACTTAGTCCACATGTTCCCTATGATATGATCTTTCAAATTAATAGAGTTTTTACTCCAATTTCACAGTCCATTGATAGGGCGAATGGGGCATCTGTGTACTATGACACATTCTTGTTCAAATTATTTTGCAGTTTCTGCATTAATAAAATTGAGAATGGAAATGGGACAATATACCACCATGACCACGAATACTAAATCATACTTGTGAGTGCAGTTTAAAACTTCACAGAATACTAATTTGTTTTTATTAAACTTTTATTATTATTCTTGGTAGGATTGATTTTTATAGTAAAATTAAAACATTGAAAATTATAGGAAGCATAATGCTTCTTTATACATGTAGTATACATTGTTATACCTGTAAATTATTAAATTATCACGATTATCATGATTATTATCCAAATGAAAAATAAGAAACTGAAATTTCTTTGAAAAAATCAATAAACATCATCATGATCATGTGAAAGGCATTTGCCTGATTTTGATTTGTAAATATGAGGAAGGCATTTTACTTCAGACACTATTTAAATGTCACCCTCCCATGCAGATCAATAATGTATTAATAATTCAAAAGACAAGGAATTGAATTCACTATCAATTACTATTTAAAAGACAATGTTCAGTAAAAGTTCTACGTTTCGGCCTTAGGCTTTTTCATAAAACTGTTAACAAAGCATAAATGCATGTTGCTTAACTTTTATTTCTTTTCTAATGATGTGTTACTTTTGTATATGAAGTCATAGTTTACTACTTACCCTTATGATTTTTAAATGACAATACTGACTGTTGACAGAACATTTAGTTTGATAAATTAAATATCAAATGAACAGATATCTCAGAGAGTGATATTGTATACTTATTGACTGGGTATAAGTGAAATAGTAAGTTTTATTGTTTATTGTCTCCGAGGTGCAACTATTGCCCTGATGGGGGGTTCTGATCCCGGATCCTGCTTACTGTTTTGTCAGATTCACGTATCCGGCTTATACTATGTACCTAAGCAATTCTAATTTTTTTGTAATTTCCCGTGTCCCGCTAGACCTTAATTCCCGTTTTCATGGCACAATAATTTGACTTTCCCGTATCACGCTTACGAAAAATCAGCAATCCCGCGTCACGCTTAGACCCCAATGAGACCCACCTGATGCATATCTGAGGGGTCAATGAACTTACTGTTACATGAATATCCAGTCAGCATGGTCAGTAAGTGTTTTATTTGACCAAAGAGACATCAGACAATAAATGTTGGGGCTAAATCAACTATCGTATAAATATAAAAAACAAAAACACAATTATATTGTTTCATGTTTACTTCATTATCATATATATTCTGAATGGTAAAGCAGTTTAAACTACGTTCTGCACTGATAAAACCCTAGATAAAAGGGGTAAAACTCGATGTTGCAACCCCCACGGCATTCTGAAATTAGTCAATACTGTAGCTGCATTTGAAATTCTGCGATATATGATGACGTTTGCGGTTAAATAGTTTCACCGAGGTCCAATAGTTGGAAACTATTGACTGGTCCAATTAAGTTCTACGCTTGCAATTTGAAAAAATAATGAAAATATTGTGTACTTATTTTATATACAAAATGATGACTGAGGTATAATAAAGCAGATTGTTGCCTTGGTAGACAATGTTTTCACAGAGTAACTATCTGCTCTCTTGCCCTCTCAGCTAAGTCATGTTTGTGTTTTAAAAAAAAGCATATAATAGCTTAAATGAGCTGGTAAAAGCAGAATTAGCTATAATTTAACTGTTTACATTGTATACTCCTACATGGCCTACATTGTAGGTAATACTTTATTTGTTAAAAATAATGAAATTTGACTTAGTTTTCACCATAGTTATAAATATACTGTACTGTCTGGACGTACATGTACCGTTAAGGCTTAAACATGTTAAAAACTGTGATTTTTGTTTCAGTATGTTGGTACCAGTTCAGACAGCAGCTGAAGATGGACCATCAGTTTTCTCACTCCGAGATGACAAAGGACACACTCCTGCCCATTGGGCATGTCTTGGAGGCCACACTGTTATACTGCGATTCATCTTAGACAACAAAGGCCCTGTTGATGAGGCCAGCAATAATGAACTAGGAGCACGTCCAATTCATTGGGCTTGTGTGAATGGACATGTAGCAATAGTTGACATTTTACTTCAGGCAGGTGTTTCTATAGATGTTGTTGACAATAAAGGGTGTACACCGTTAATAGTGGCAGCACAATATGGACATACAATGTTAGCTGGTTACCTAATGGGTAAAGGAGCAAGACTACAGATAGTAGACAGGGATGGAGACAATGCATTACATTGGGCAGCATTTAAAGGTAGAAATTTAATAACATGGTCATAACATAGTATAGCATATTGTGTATTTCTTCAGAATCAATTCAATTAGGCAGCTTTTAAGGGTATAAATTTGATACACAAGTATGTTGTGTGTTTCATAAGAAAGATTTGATCTAAATTGTTGACAGAAAAATAAAAAAATGGGTAATAATAATAAATACACAGAAACACATGGATTAACTTTGTAGTAAGTTATTTGGAATACAAATAACCATAAGGTGAATACACACCACTATGTATGAATTAAGGAGATGGGGTATGATTACCAATGAGACAACCATCCAACAGAGTCCAAATGATGTGGATTTAAGCATGACTATCAATACTCTGAACAGTGGGCAAATATGGAGTAGGAGGCACTTGATTCATGTGTCCAAGTGGTTTACTACAGATGTGTTGCCCTTGAAGACAAAAGATATATACAAGAGGAAGCATCATATACATATGTACACTGAAACACTTCTATGAACTGTTTACTAAGGTTAAGTTTGAACGTACATGTATGCATGCATGTCAAAATATGAAATGAGGTGTGATGTGAAAAATATCATCAATATTTTTTACATCATTTTTTACTGATAATAGTTGGGATTTAGATTGATTGGTTGATTGGTGCTTCCTTTATGCTGCATCAGCTCAAGAAGGCTATTTCAAGGCGGTTGGGACTTATCTAAGAATTATTTTAATTGTTATATGCAATGCACATTCTGATTAAAATATACTTTTCAGGACAAAATGAATTAATGAGATTGTTGATATATTCTGGTTTTAATCCGAGACAGAGAGATAACTATGGACAAACATCACTTCATTTATCTTGTATTAATGGTAATCTAACGTCGGTCAAAGAACTATGTGAACAGGTAAGTAAATAGAAAGACTTGTTCCTTTAGAACTTGATGATTGACTGATTGCATTGATTGATTGGTGTTTAATGCCACTTTTAACACTATTTATTAGCGGTAAGTTCATATTGGTGGAGGAAGCTGGACAACCTGGAGAGATGTAATGAATCAAATATTTGTTCCCATGATAAAAAAGATATCTCATTTGCATAGAATAGAAATCTGGCCTCGTTTTAGACCCTTTCCCCCTTTTCTGCTATTAGAATCTCAAAAATGTATGCCTCTGCTCTCACAAAAGCAGTCACTTATGAGAAGTATTTCAAGTGATCGCTCAAGAGAGGGGATCTTCTAAAAAAGGTTAGAAAAAATTCTAATACCAGCATCACTCTGCTCAGGGTCAGGGACTCAGGGCAAATTATTTTGGTATGTACTATTTACAATCGGCAGAGTTATTGTATTTGTGAGCAGCAAAATACAAAATGGTGGATTCCAGTAATGTTAATTTACAGAAAAAAATTGAATTATGTTAATATTCTTAGAAGAAGTCATTGATATGGTTCTCAATGGAGTTTGAAAAGAGTGAAACAGGGGGAATTCTTGAATTCATCTTCTGTAGTGCAATTTCCTTTGCAAGAGGGTGTAGACTTTCCTTTTGAACTCAAATGATTTCATCACAATTTATTTGTTTATAGTTAAAACTTTAAAAAGGCCATTATTAAAGGTTGAAATGAAGATTCTGTGCTGAAATTATAAATTCCTTGTGTCAAAGGATTATACACAACTTAAGCTACATGTATCAGCAGATATGGAAACATCTTTATTCTTAATAAATTTTCTTTGTTTTTTGTATTAGGATGGTGCTGAGTTAGATCTTAAAGACAAAAATGGGAAAACACCACTGATGTTAGCCTCCGGTAGAAAGCATCAAGATGTCATAGAGTATCTTCGAAGACAGATTAAATCTAAAAATAGTTATATACCTAAATTAGATCTGTTGTAAGTATTCATATATTTATATCTTTTTGCTATTAATATGCAGTTATGGACAGACATCTTTGAATTTTTTAACCAAAGTTTAAAATCCTCATTCCTGTAGATTTTTTTAAGTTTAAAGATAGGGATGTTAGATCAATTTGTGAATAAACATAATTAACAGTTTACAATTGAGTTGAGAATATTTTTTCAATGTGAGAATAGTCTTTTATCAAACTATCAACAATAAAGAAGGAACCAAATTCTTTTCAATTTATTTTTTATGTTCCATAAAACATTCAACTACATATCTAGCATGTCTAGTAAGTTTTATTTCTTACAAAACAAGTTATATGGTACATTTTTCAATGCCGAACTAGAAGTATATACTGAACTATATTAAGTTTATAAGCAATGTTTTATATTTCAGATCTATAGCATTTGGTCCCCCAGGGAACAGTAAAGTAGCCATTTTGTTTTTCATGGTGAATGTGTTGTGCTGGGGTTATCCTATGTATATTATAAAGGTTAGTCAGATAGGAATAATGATTCAGGTGAATTTGCACTTCAGAGATGGTATATATGTTACAAGGTGTTCAATCTTGTGCAACTTCTATTTTCAAATTTCAAACGCGCAATTTTACACCAGTACCCATACCCTCCTTCCTTGATGGGTGCATTTTACATAGACAAATATAATCGTATAATATAATCAAAATGAGGATGTTAATTTGATGTATGCCTTTTTGTGCTTCTTCGTTACATTTGTTGTTTTTATAGTGATTAAGGTGGCTCGTGGGTACAAAAATTTTAGCAAAAAATTAAACCTCTATTTTTTCATTACAAATTTTATTTATTACACTATTAGTTGTTACTTTATGATATGGTACAAAAAACAACCCAATAAAATGATTTGGTTTGGCCCCAGATGACTTTAAAAAATTGAAAAAGCTCCAAATTATCTCCCTTTGGTGCAAAAATGCCATTTTTTGGCCTTAAATTTGAAATATCTTTTTTAACTCATCGGTGACCTATATTTTTTATTATTGTTTTCAAATAAGCTGTACATAAACTAAATAATTGTAAAATTTAAGCGATTTCTTATATTAGGTTTTTTTTTTATTTCGATATTTCCTCTTTTTCTCCTATTAGTTCAACAGAAAAAAAGGACATTAACAAAAATGTATGCTTCTTCCAGACCCCATTTTTTTATTTCATTTTTCTTTTAAGTATATGATAAAGTTCATTCATGAAAAAATATAGCGAAATCCTATATTAGAAAAAAAAAATTATTTATACCCAGGAGCCCCCTTAAGATGATAACACAATGTTGACTGCTGTACCCCTATTTTTGACATTTTTACCTATTATGTCTGTTTGTTTTGTTCACGCATCGGTGACTATATAATGGAATTTGATGCGACTGTCATACAAGTGAGAGGTTTAGCTAGCTATAAAACCAGGTTCAATCCACCATTTTCTACATTTGAAAATGCCTGTACCAAGTCAGGAATATGACAGTTCTTGTCCATTCGTTTTTGATGCGTTTTGTTATTTGATTTTGCCATGTGATTATGGACTTTCCGAATTGATTTTCCTCTGAGTTCAGTATTTTTGTGATTTTACTTTTTACAGTGTTTACTCTATACCTGGTATGACCTTATGACATTTACATATATATTTTGTGTATTTTACAGTGTTTACTCTATACCTGTTATGACCTTATGACATTTACATATATATTTGGTGTATTTTACAGTGTTTACCCTATACCTGGTATGACCTTATGACATTTACATATATATTTTGTGTATTTTACAGTGTTTACCCTATACCTGGTATGACCTTATGACATTTACATATATATTTTGTGTATTTTACAGTGTTTACCCTATACCTGGTATGACCTTATGACATTTACATATATATTTTGTGTATTTTACAGTGTTTACCCTATACCTGGTATGACCTTATGACATTTACATATATATTTGGTGTATTTTACAGTGTTTACCCTATACCTGGTATGACCTTATGACATTTACATATATATTTTGTGTATTTTACAGTGTTTACCCTATACCTGGTATGACCTTATGACATTTACATATATATTTTGTGTATTTTACAGTGTTTACCCTATACCTGGTATGACCTTATGACATTTACATATATATTTGGTGTATTTTACAGTGTTTACCCTTTACCTGGTATGACCTTATGACATTTACATATATATTTTGTGTATTTTACAGTGTTTACCCTATACCTGGTATGACCTTATGACATTTACATATATATTTTGTGTATTTTACAGTGTTTACCCTATACCTGGTATGACCTTATGGTATTACATATAATATTCTTCATACTGAACATAGTCATGTGGTTTTCATTGTTCCATGCCAGTACAACAGATCCTGGGTATCTTCCTAGAAATGTACCAGAGTATGATTTAGCTATTAAACAGGTCAGTTTCTAGATATATACAATTTGAATAGAGTATTTGGTCTTTAGCACTAAAAATTAAAAAAAAAACCATACCAATTCAATTTTTCAAAAACTTATATTTTGGATAATGATTTAAATTGTTACTTTTGGCTTACAACATACCAAATTTGACCATTGACAATCTTATTTTCATTTTATAGTATGTATGATGAAATCATAGATATATAGATTCCAAAATTGCAACAAGTGTTACAATATTTTCCCACTCAAGATAATAAAATTTTAATATTTAAAGCGGGATGCTTGCCGAGCTTTTTAAATGATTAAAATTTAACTTGAGAGTGGAGAAATATCGTAATACACCAGTTATAGTGGTGGAATCTCTTTCTTTAATGATTTCTATTCTCCTTTTTCAAAGATTGAAGAAAGATGTGTAGTTTAATGTGACGTCATCAGACATGGTCGCCTTTTTCCATGACATCACAATAGGAAAATCCAAAAGAAACTTCGACCAATCATTCGCCGAGAACAGATTTTTCACTATATATATATATATAGCTAGTGAGGAGAAATGTTTTTCTCACACTAATCAAGAAATGTGAAAATTGCACAAAAATTAGAGAAAGCCTTTTTAGCTCACCTGGCCCGAAGGGCCAAGTGAGCTTTTCTCACCACTTGGCGTCCGTCGTCCGTCGTCGTCGTCCGTCGTCCGTCGTCCGTCGTCGTCCGTCGTCGTCGTCGTTAACAATTTACATTTTGAACTTCTTCTAGAGAACCACTGAATGGAATGGAACCAAACATGGCATGAATGTTCCTTATGAGGTGCTGACCAAGTGTTGTTACTTTGTAGCCGATCCATCATCCAAGATGGCCGCCAGCGGGGGACTTAGTTTAACATAGGACGCTATGGGAAATGCATACAAATGACTTCTTTTAGAGAACCACTGAATGGAATGGAACCAAACATGGCATGAATGTTCCTTATGAGGTGCTGACCAAGTGTTGTTACTTTGTAGCCGATCCATCATCCAAGATGGCCGCCAGCGGGGGACTTAGTTTAACATAGGACGCTATGGGAAATGCATACAAATGACTTCTTTTAGAGAACCACTGAATGGAATGAAACCAAACATGGCATGAATGTTCCTTATGAGGTGCTGACCAAGTGTTGTTACTTTGTTGCCGATCCATCATCCAAGATGGCCGCCAGCCGGGGACTTAGTTTAACATAGGACCCTATGGGAAATGCATACAATTGACTTCTTTTAGAGAACCACTGAATGGAATAAAACCAAACATAGCATGAATTATCCTTATGGGGTGCTGACCAAGTGTTGTTACTTTGTAGCCGATCCATCATCCAAGATGGCCGCCAGCAGGGGACTTAGTTTAACATAGGACCCTATGGGAAATGCATACAAATGACTTCTTCTAGAGAACCACTAAATGGAATGAAACCAAACATTGCATGAATGTTCCTTATGGAGTGATGACCAATTGTTGTTACTTTGTAGCCGATCCATTATCCAAGATGGCCGCCAGCGGGGACTTAGTTTAACATAGGACCCTATTGGAAATACATACAAATGACTTCTTCTAGTGAACCACTGAATGGAATGAAACCAAACATGGCATGAATGTTCCTTATGTGGTGCTGACCAAGTGTTGTTACTTTGTAGCCGATCCATCATCAAAGATGGCCCCCAGCAGGGGACTTAGTTTAACATAGGACCCTAAGGGAAATGCATACAAATGACTTCTTTTAGAGAACCACTGAATGGAATAAAACCAAACATAGCATGAATGTTCCTTATGGGGTGCTGACCATGTGTTGTTACTTTGTAGCCGATCCATCATCCAAGATGGCCGTCAGCAGGGGACTTAGTTTAACATAGGACCCTATGGGAAATGCATACAAATGACTTCTTTTTGAGAACCACTGAAGGGAATGAAACCAAACATGGCATGAATGTTCCTTATGAGGTGCTGACCAAGTGTTGTTACTTTGTTGCTGATCCATCATCCAAGATGGCCGCCAGCCGGGGACTTAGTTGAACATAGGACCCTATGGGAAATGCATACAAATGACTTCTTTTAGAGAACCGCTGAATGGAATAAAACCAAACATAGCATGAATGTTCCTTATGGGGTGCAGACCAAGTGTTGTTACTTTGTAGCCGATCCATCATCCAAGATGGCCGCCAGCGGGGGACTTAGTTTAACATAGGACCCTATGGGAAATGCATACAAATGACTTCTTCTAGAGAACCACTGAATGGAATTAGACCAAACATAGCATGAATGTTCCTTATGGAGTGCTGACCAAGTGTTGTTACTTTGTAGCTGATCCATTATCCAAGATGGCCGCCAGCGGGGGACTTAGTTTAACATAGGACCCTATTGGAAATGCATACAAATCACTTCTTCTAGTGAACCACTGAATGGAATGAAACCAAACATGGCATGAATGTTCCTTATGTGGTGCTGACCAAGTGTTGTTACTTTGTAGCCGATCCATTATCCAAGATTGCCGCCAGCGGGGGACTTAGTTTAACATAGGACCCTATGGGAAATGCATACAAATGACTTTTTTAGAGAACCACTGAATGGAATAAAACCAAGCATTGCATGAATGTTCCTTATGAGGTGCTGACCAAGTGTTGTTACTTTGTAGCCGATCCATCATCCAAGATGGCCGCCAGCAGGGGACTTAGTTTAACATAGGACCCTATGGGAAATGCATACAAATAACTTCTTTTAGAGAACCACTGAATGGAATAAAACCAAACATGGCATGAATGTTCCTTATGAGGTGCTGACCAAGTGTTGTTACTTTGTAGCCGATCCGTCATCCAAGATGGCCGCCAGTGGGGGACTTTTGAATGAAATTAAACATGTTCCTTTCCTTATAAATGAGGTTGTGTTGTCACTTTTAGCCAAATTTTATATTTTTTTATATGATTTCAAAAACCCAAGTAGAATCAGGTGAGCGATACAGGCTCTTGAGAGCCTCTAGTTAACTATTGAAAGGACAATTAAATTGACCAAATTAAAAAAAGATTCTTACATGATTTAAACACTTTCGAGGAAAAGAAAACAAATATCCATTATTAATGAAATTATATTTTTGTAGGTTGCACATTTTGATGAGTGGAAACAAGGAGAGAATCCATTAAGTCGATTGTGCCACACATGTCGTCTTGTAAAGCCGTTACGATCCAAACATTGTAGAGTTTGTAACAGATGCATTAAAGTTTTTGATCATCATTGTCCATATATATACAATTGTGTAGGATATAAAAATAGGTAAGTTTTTGATAATACCTTTCATGATTTAAAGGAAAACAACCTTGTTGTATAGTTAGAAGTACCTACTATGATTTCCAGATTCTTAGGGAATACATTTTCATAAAACCTCTGTACTTACATACAACAAATTGGGAAAAAAGTGTAATAAAATTTTAGTGTTTTTAGATATCTGAACTCAATTTCGAGTCATTTTGAACAAGATTCTCTTCTCAAGCCAACGTTAGAATTTGAGTTTTCTAGTATTTATGAAAAAAACTAAACTACTATTTGTAAGCTGCTGTTTCCTGTATGAAGGTTTGATAATACTGTGAATAATACATTCATTTCTATACTAAAGTAATATGTATCACATTTCATGGTCTGGAACAAGTGCACATGTGCAGTAAAAGGAATTCTTAATTGCTTGATTATTGATTGCTTTTAAGGTACTGCTTAAAACATAAACAAAAATGATCAAAATAAACCATCAGACTGATTTTTAACAAATGCATATAAGTTTTGTTTTGGTCCATTTGAAATCTGTCATATCCAGAAAAATTAATCCGATACTTTTCTATGCTAATGCAATCTGCAAATACAATATATTTTGTGGGTTAAACTTACTAAGAATATGTTACAACCACATGATGATGCAGAAATTTACAAACATATAAAAAGATATTTTGAATACAAGATCAGAGAAATTATGCAATATCAAAATTATGAACAAAAGATGCTTTGAGTTTTGTATGATAAATATTTACAGACTATTTGCTGTATTTACTATATACATGTAGTACACACAAGGTGTTACAATTTAATATCAAACTTTCATGGTCCCTGGCTGTTTAACTCTGCACATTTTTATTTGACTGCAAAAAAAAAATTTGGGATTGTATAATGGTATCATGTCGTCGTTATCTGCGTCATCAATGCTGCGCTCAGCGAAGCAATTTATTTTTCTTGGTACAGAGTAACATTAACCTTAATCACTAGCAATGGAAAAGTCTGACAAGTGATCTTAAATTTGAGCACCATATGTGTATTGTTTTTATGTACATTATATACCACTTAACTAACCTAACTAACAACTTTTAACTTTTGTGTGTAACATTTCATATGGATTTAGGGCTGTTCCAGAAAATACTATGTCCCCCACATGGAAGGCAATTTTTTTTAAAATTTATGTGGGTGGTTGTATTTGAAATACCGAAATGCAAAGGGAGTGTTGTTCTTATTTAATTTTGTTTCTGTGTAGGAGGGAGGGTTTAAAAAAGTGCCTTCCATATAGCTAGCAGAAACATAGTATTTTCTGGAACAGCTGTTGTTAGTTTTAGTTCTCTTAAATATCTTTTAAACAATGAATTTATTAGTTGTTTCTTTAGTTATTCCACATCTGAAGTTGTTAAAATAAAAGTTTTTTCTTAGTGGCACTTTTAAAATTTTTGTTCTTCAGCTTTAATAACTGCAATTCTGAGACAAAAAATGACACATTGGCAGTAAAACATGAGACTGAACTAGGCTTTGATATCTAAGCTTTAGTATAACATTATTACTAAATGTTTAATTTTAATTTTATATGAAGCATGCAAAATTTTATTGAAATAAATGTATTTATTTTTAAAATTGAATACATTTTTTTCTCATTCTAGGCAGTGGTTTTTCATTTTTGTTTGGTCAATGTTTCTGTTGGCGATGTGTACTGATTTCTTTGCGTACTACATTTTAAGTGAAGAATTTGATTGGGCCATTTGCATTGGGGCTATAGAGGCGGGAATAGCGACTATAGGAGTCACGGCTGTAACATCTATGATGGTAAGGTGTCAGATGAAAAACAACCAGGGAACTTAAGGTCACTTTGTTTCCTGGACTGCAAGTGTGTGAAGATTGTAAAAAATAATTTTGTCTCAGAAATGTAGTCTAAAAAAGGTGTTTCAGATTGTTGTTCAAGTAGATTACTTAAAAAACTTATATTTAGCCATGAACAAAATTTATTCTAACTTTATCTCAGGTCTTTCTTTGTAGAAAAATATGCTTGTTTCCAACGATTATATATTATGTCAATTGTGCACTGAATAGATAATTTTTGATAGACACAATTTGAGCAATAGTTATTTCCCCTTGTCACCACATTGGAGGTCAGCTTATGCACGAATTCCCTCATCAATCAGTCAAATTCAACTTGTTATACTGACTGATATACTTAAGAAAATGTTCTGTTTAGCCTTGCTTAATTTGTCACTTCTATTTTATGATAATTGTTTGTACCACATGTTTCAGTTTGGTTTGGCAAATTAGAATTTCAACCATTTGAGGTTGCAAAAGAATTATTGAGAGAAAACATTAATGTGTCCCACTTATACTATCATTTTCTATGTTTAGTCGACCATAAAATTGGGATCAAAACTCTAGTTCGGCATTGAAATTAGAGGATCATATCATAGGGAACATGTACACTAAGTCTCAAGTTGATGGGACTGCAACTTCATAAAATACTACCTTGACCAAAAACTTTAACCTGAAGCAGGACAGAGGGATGGATGAGTAAACACAGTGATGGATCAAAAGGGAGGGGTTCTGGGGGTTGGAACCCCCTCTTTTTTGGACTATCAATGCATTTGAATGAGACACATAGTTGGAACCCACTCCCCCCCCCTTTATCCTGGGTTGGGAACCCCCTCTTTTAAAAATTGCTGGATCCCCCCCTGGAACAGATGCACAGACTGAAAAATATAGTGCCCCTAGGTGGGGCATAAAAAGAAACATCATTTTAAGGGTGAAATATTTAGAATGTGTTACAAAATTGTTTATTTTAAAATCAAACTTATACTGATTTTTCTAATTTGAGAAAGAGACCGCAGGCCAGACTCAAATTTTAGTCTGATACATTTGAAACCCCAAATTCTCTTTTCAGATTTTCCAAATCCCATGTTTAATTATCTACTGAACACAATCCCAACTTTTTCACCTTTTACACTATTTTACTAATGTTTTGCACTGCACACACATTTAAAATTTACTTTAAAAAAAAATGTAACAAAACATTTGATATGTCATTCACACACTTGCAGGGTAACCTTGAAAAATGTGACTTTAGGTTCTCTTTACTTGTATATATACATATATGTTTAATTAAGTACACTCAGGAAAGGGTAGAAATCATTATGGGAGCCAGATTGTATTGATCATGATCATTTGAATGTTTTATTTCTTTCAGAGTGACATTTATATCATTTGTTACCTGTGTAGGAACGTTAGGTCCGATCTGTATGTTTTTATCTGTATACACTATCAATAACTACATGGAATGGAACTGGTTGTATAAGATATACATGGCTATTATGGTTTTCTTTGAAATTACTGCAGGAAGTCTTTTCATTGGTGGGGTAAGTTGAGGAAGAGTTCACTGTGGATTCATTTATTTTCAGTGGTACAAATTTTTGTTGATATTTTCGTTGATTGATAAAAAAATGTATTTTCATGGATATGTGATTTCATGGTTATGCCCAAGTCGTCATACAAGCCTAACTAAAATTTAAACTTTGTTGTATACATTTGTATTTAGTTTTATAGTTCACCTTAACCAATGAGATCCAAGAAAATTGGTATCCCATGAATAATAATGAATCCACAGTATTTGATATGGCATTTGACACTCTATCCTAACTTTAAATGATGATATAACTTTAAAGGCTGTGAAAAATTTAATTGAATCGTATTATATTATATAAGATAACATGAAATATTTTCAAGTTTCTGTTTTTTTATGTCTCAACATTTAACAATAATACATGTAAAGATGTAAAAAAAATCATCTATCAGCAAAAAGTTTGTTTAATAGTATTTTGTCTATAATGATGCTGAATAGAACTTAATTTTGTAATGATATTCAAGTTGATAAATGAAAAGATGTTTAGAAAATAAAAAGATGTTAGGAAAATAAAAAGATGTTGAAAAAATAAAAATACCATCACTTTTAAAATATCTTTAACAATTTTGATATTGATTTATTTCAGATGTGGCTTGCTGCTGTTAACCTGACTACAAATGAGTATCTCAAACACAAAAAATACAAACACCTGGTGGACGAAAATGGAAAATTAAAATACGCTTTTAACCAAGGAATATTAAACAATTTTCTAGATTACTTTCATATCAAACCTCTACAAGAGGAAGAAATCTCAGATCAAATTATGATCACAACTATATGACAAGGTGAAAACAGCTTATAGATTATCATGATCAGATACACTCCTTAAGAAGTTATGGCTTAGATTTATCGATCGTTTATTCTACCATAATTTATAATTCATATTATAGATATGATTGTCATATTATCATGATCTCAATTTCATGCCCAGTGGTGAGATGGAAGTTTTCAGGATGAGGGTGGTCCCTTAGTAATTATACATCGACATGCAATAATAGTTGTGTGGATTAGTATAATTGTGTTTTAAATATGTATGACCATATTTGATAAGATGTATGACCTTGACCTCAAGGGTCAGGCAGAGTTTTCAGCGTAATGTTCGTTCCTGACTAACTATACATAATATAGGTTCATAACATTCAGTATGTAGATAGGTTGTGAGGAATAAATGTCCATTAAGATGTCAATATCTAAGCTGGGTGAAAAAAATGAAAGCAAAGAAGAGTTAGAGTATATGCCAATGAGACAGCAACCAACAGCACAATAAAACCAGAAAAAAAACCTGAAGTCTAACATTAAAAAATATCCATACCATATCAAGAGCACTTTTAAAAAACAAAATTGTTCAGGTAAAGATTCATAATTATTATACCTTACATATATTTTAAACAATTCTATTGGGTGAAACGTTATCACGTGACGTGGAATAATTCAGTTAATTTTCATTCAATTGCAAGGAAGGACGAATAACCCTAAAAATTTACGCCAGCGGTGAATAACCCTATTATTCACCGGTGAATAACCTTTTGAGTTTGTTAATTTGTACTTGAGTTACCTCCCGTAAAAATTACGTCACAGACGTAAATAAACAAAATGGCAGCGTTCACGTTACACTGGAAGCCCATCGAGAGACGAAGAAATAAGGCATTGGACATGAATACAGCTGAGAGTGCCAGCAGCCGATGATATCTCTTATAAATGGTCCTTTTCAGGGCCATCAATATTTTACAAAAAGATTCTACTTTTGTTGTAAATTCGAGAAATTCGGAGACAAATGACATGTATTTTCAAACGTCAGTCTGGTTGTTATGTTAAAAATATAGACTAGTAAGTGTTATAAATGCCCTTCCACTGTTAGTTCGGTATAATAAAACAATTGTGGCCCCTTAGAATCGATGAATATCCAAAATTGTCAACCCTTAAAAGTTATTTCACTTCGGGCTGCGCCCTCAATGAAATAACCTTCTCGTGTTGACAATTTTGGATATTCACCTTTTCAACGGGCCATAATTGTATAATATTTGTTGGATACAAATATACCATGGATTTTACGGTTATATATAAATCAAAAGTGACAATTTTCTTTTGGTTTGTGAATAGATTTTGACAAAACCACGAAATCAAATATTTACAAAAACCATTTTTCAATTGACATAATTCTGTTCCCTCGAAAAATAAATAAATCCAAAGTACTTAGTAAATTAAAGCTGTTTCACCGGAGCGAAACTGATTTCGATGTCTCTGACATTTACATCAAATTGAATTGAAAAGTTGCAAGAAGTTTTTTTGTTGAAAGACTTGAGTTGGTATGAAATAGTCTTTGAATTTATCCATAGTTATTCCATACGAGATACAAAATCAATACAGTACAGCAAACAAACAAACACAAAAAGCAAAGGAACAGCACTTTTGTTACTGTTCTCCATCTCAAACTTACAGTAAGGCCTTTAACATGCAGCAAAAAAAATCCCCTCTCACTGCAAGGTTAAGACAGCCCATAGCACCAGCTTATGGAATATTATTTGCATAAATTATTTGGACTAATCTTTTTAATGTCTATTTTTAATCTTTTTTAGACTTTCCACATGACATCCAATATAACTTCCAATGAAAGAATTAATCAGAAGAGATACAATTACTTGAAGGATGGCAAAGGTGCATTCTATAATCCATTTGATAAAGGACCTGTGTCGAACTTTAGGGACTTCTTCCATATGAAACGGGAACTGACAGAAAAAGATGTAGAAATTCTCAGTTTATAAAAATTGTATTTGAATGAAATATTGTAAATAATTAATTATTTTTATACCAATTAGTGTGTTATATTGTAAATATGTTATATATGTGATCAAATAATTTATTTATTATACATTTATGTTGTATGCAAATATACATTAAATTTGTATATTTTGGTTGTTTTTACCATCAAGTACATCTAATAGAAAAATTTTGCACATTTTGTCATCATGGATTTCATTGTAAAGTTAAATTAGGTTGTGTACACATTGTAATGTTACATCAAGATAAGACATCAAAAGTTAAATTAATGTGTGTACTCATCTAGCCCTTTACTTAGAAAGGGCATCAAAAGTTGAAGTTAATTATTGAAAATGGGGCATTTTATCTTTTAGTGTGTTTGATTTTGTCACTATAATCATGCTCTCAAATAAGCCAAAAATAAGTTTATAACCAGAATACCTGATTTACTGTAAATCTATTGTTTAAATAAATGTATTTGTGATTAAGTTTATACCAGAACCATATTTCTGACAATTTTTTTTTGTCATTGTTTTTCCAGATTCCTTGTAGGTTTAATATTGTTGACATTTAGACCTTTTAATTGAACCAGACTTCATGCATATGTTGAAAAGATTGTGAAGAATTTTCCAACCTTTAACCATCAAGCATCTCTTTCTCACATCCCATCCTTTCCAACGAAGAAAACAAACTAATTCTCAAATTAAGTGATTAAACAGAAATGTTTAAGTAAAAGTAAAAGTTATTTAAACAAAAAAAAATTCAATGCTTTTAAACCATAGATGTCTACATTTTTTTTAATCATTTAGAACTTGCCTTACAGTTCGGATACTTGACCATCAAACCAGGACTGTACCAGTGACTAAGGAACTTGGTATTGATATTTTTTTTTGGGGGGGGGGGGGGTTAGTTCTAGAAAAGAGATTTCAAGAAAATATTTTTTACCTTTAAAAAAATCAAGTTAAGTTTAATAATAGAACATACTTTATATTTGACCATAAAACTGGCAATTCAATTTGTACCATAAGTGCTAACAAATTTTATCATTTAAATAAGAAAATCATGTCATTTTCGTAAGGTTTTTATCATCATTGTAATAATTGTCATGTTTCTAATACTTAATGTTGAACTGTTGTTCATACAGCTCTTATTCCAAAATAGTCTCATAAAGGGAAGTCAGTTGAACCAAATGACAAAAACATATATTGAGACAAGTTTGTACATCTTTGAATAATTAAAAAAATATGTACAGCTTCATATATTAAATACTGACAGTTCAAATCTTTTAAAGATTAAAAATTGTTCTTGAATGACAAAATATTCTATAAATCTTCAAAGTGTATTTGATAAATCAGCAGTAATATATATTTTATGACAAAATTTGGGCACAAATCTCTTTCAAATTTATCATTGGAACAACTGATAGTTGCCTTGGTACATGTGGTACAAGCGTTTTGTAAATGAACGAGGTTGGTAATTCTAGGTTTTATAGTTTGTCAAGCTTTCACTCTGTAATTAACAACTGTGGTTAAATTTTATTGTTGAAAATCATTTGTAGTGAATGTTTGAAAATTTGTAATTTCATATGAAATATCAAAGAAAATATTTAGTTGGTTTTTTTTTTATTGGTCATTACTATTCTCTTTTTTTTTTTATACAAAAAATGCAATTTGTTATGCATCTTTATCTTGTAAATATCATTATATAGTATATAGCATAATTATTAGAAATCCATTGCACAATCAACCCATTTATTGAATTTTGATGATATGTTCATTTTATTATTTTATGTGTTCACCAAATACTGGTAGGTTGTCTTAACCATCGTCAGTCTTGTTTAATTCTTGCACAGTTATAGCATTTATATCATTTCAATATTTCAGTGTTAGTTTTGGTTGAATTTTTCATTTGTCATTAGCAAATTTTTAATTTTTATTAAATTTTTAAGATTGTGAGTTATTTTGCACTAGTTGTTTTTCAAGATTTAAAAAAAAATGTTACAAATTGATGGTACAGTTTTTCTATTAATATAACTGATTGACTAACAAATTTAACGGTTATCATTATACTAATTTGAAACATCAACTTATAAACCTAATTATGAAATATTATGTATTTTACAACAAAAGTTACTTATAGTGACAGGAAAAAACACAAATTTAGACATGTAGTAGTCCTCTACAGTTTTATTTGATAATCATTAAGTAAAAAAATCACTTAATAATTTGGTCTGAATGTCAGTGGTAGAGAAATGACCACAGAAATAATTTTGTGAATGCAAGTTTTATCATTTGGCATGTCAGTCAAGATTCTGGCATTGAATATATCATTTTTGGATTCAACATTTATTTTAATAGCATTTTGGATTCAACATTCATTTCGTATTTTGGTGCGCCTGTAATTTTACTGTGAAATAATGTTGCATTATTAGCATGTTAACATGTTAAATTGAATTTTCCATTCTATTGTTAATTCATGGCA
This sequence comes from Mytilus edulis, assembly GCF_963676685.1. Lineage (NCBI taxonomy): Eukaryota > Metazoa > Mollusca > Bivalvia > Mytilida > Mytilidae > Mytilus > Mytilus edulis. Next base: position 23,893,232 of record NC_092351.1, on the reverse strand, counting down.
TACACTTCTGTATAATATTCATTTCATCCCTTTTTATTTCATCTTATTTACAAATACTTCATTGCATATACTTAAATATGATAATGTCATCACACCAGCTTTTCATTCTTTATCAATGATGTTTGACCCATAATGAGCTGATCAGCATCAAAATTTCTCAAGAGTTCTCATTCTAGCAATAAACTAACACACAGTTTCTCTTTATACATTTACCAAGAAAAACTTAATAAGATCAATGTGAATACTGTTTTATTAAATACATGGTCTTTTATGATCTGAATACATTTTATATCAATGCTCAGCAAATGTACAAGTGCTAGTTCTTTATAAGATTTTTACAAAAAAAGGATATAAAATAGGAACACACCATCAAAAACCAATTCTGACTTTATTAAATTAATGTTAAAAAAAGAAAATCTGAAAAGAACTATATTTTTTTAATTTTGATATTGTTACATGCATTTCAAGTGCATGTCAGTTATAGTTTAAAAGTTAAAAATGCACACATTGTGAAAGAAAAGGAAGATTGTTACATGCCTTATTATAAACCTTAAAATCTATGTATGTTAAACTGTTCTCATTGTTATTTTTCAATATTTATATCATATATGAAAAATAAAGCACTTTTTATGTATAACTTGTTGCTTTGTTTTGATTATAGCACTGAATCTACACAGACCAACAACTCTTATCGCGTTGTGATTGGTTTAACGCCGTCACGTGGTGACCCCCTATGAGACCATAGGGGGTTCATGACGCGTTAATGGTGACGTCATCTATTAATATTGATGTGTTTCATTGTTTATTTTTCAACATAAAGCAGCAGAAAAAATCCAGCTTGGGATAAATTCGTTATACGGTTAACTACTGACCGGTATAACTTATAATATTCCCATCTCTGAAGCATTATCTTGTAGAACAATATGACACACTCAAGAACTAATTGTTTACTTTTATAAATGGTGACGAATCAATGAATGTGTTTGTAGATAGATGTTTTTTGTGTTCTGTTAAATTGTTCCTTTTAAAATTGTTACACGATATAGACTGCTGTACCCATATTTGGACTATTTTATTTATTATGTCTGTTTAGTTCATGCATAATTGTAAATATAATGGAATTTGATGAAAACGTCATCAAAGTGAGAGGTTTAGCACTTTAAAACCAGGTTTAATCCACCATTTTCTACATTTGAAAATGCCTGTACCAAGTCAGGAATATGAGTTCTTGTTTTTGATGTTTTGTCATTTGATTTTGTCATGTGATTATGGACTTTCCAATTGGATTTCCTCTGAGTTCAATATTTTTGTGATTTTACTTTTTGGATGGAGAGTTGTCTTGTTGGCACTTACACCACATCTTCTTATATCTATGTCTGCCTTGCAGTGTTCATAGGACCTTGACCTCATTTTCATATTCCATTGGTCAATGTCAGTTTTTGTGTTGTTTCTGTTTATCAAATACTATATCAACTATATATAACATATGAAATAATTGTAAGAATGTTAATTTCAGTCTGGCAGGTATCACTTGTCCTTGACCTCATTTTCATGTTTTGTTTGTTAATGTTAAGTTTCTGTAGTTTGACCCATTTATCAGATACATCAGTAATAGGGTCACTTTATTAGGTGTAAGTATACATATTGTGTCTGGCATGGTTCATCTGACCTTGACCTTATTTTCATGGTTTGTTGGTAAATGCTTAATTGTCATGGTTTGATCTATTTCTTTGATACTACATGTATTAGCAATAGGTCAACTATTATCAGTTGGTATATTGAATGATTGTAACTATAAGGTGTTCATGTCTAGCATTTTTCATCCAACCATGTCCTCATTTTCATTATGCATTGGTAAATGCAAGGTAAATTCTTAGTTAAGTCTGTTTCTTAGATAATCAATATATAAGCATAGGCTAACTATATCTGTTGTACAGATTGATTTTAAGGTGAACAAGTTTGTCTGACATGTATTATCTGACCTTGATCTCATCTTCATGGTTCATTGGTCATGATTTAGTCTCTTTCTATTGATACTATAAGCAAAAGTCAACCATATTTGGTGTATAGAAAGATTGTAAGGTCTGCATTTCTATCTAGCAAGGTTTATCTGACCTTGACCATACTGTCATAGATCATTGATGATTTTAATGTAAAGTTTATGTGATACTTGTAGTAAAACCTTTGTATCAATCATAATCAGTAAAGCAGGTGAGACATTTCAGTATTATAGTGAAGCTACAATAAAGAAAGTAACTCCATGTAGAGTATATTAATCAATTTCTGTATACAACATGATCCACATTTAATGCAATTTAGTGGTTCATTTTCATAAAAAATACTAGCTTTTACTACACTCAGAAATCATTTTTGTCAGCTAGGTGTAATTTGTTTAAACTTTATCTGAAAGCCAGAAGTGTTAGTAATTGACCCAAAGTGATGGCTAAGAATCTAAGTCATTTATCAGTTATTCAAAAGAGCATAAAACTTTTGTTCATTTGAATGTAGAAAGAATGGATATAAAACAATCATCAGCCCATCAACTTCGCGACAAAAAAGTGGCCTTCAAATGTAGATTGGCACCAAAACATAATATTGATGCAAAAACCATAATAAATTTATGACCAAAAACTTAAAGCCGACAATTTAAGTCCAAACTCACCAAAGAAAGGCATTCAATATAGAACATGATTAACCATTTAAATGTTTTAATTATGACATTTGTAACATGATTACAAGAATACAAAGTATATATGTATAATGATTTATGGTTGTGTAAAAACCACACAGCAAATAACAGTAAATATTTCAAGTACAGAAAAACATTCCAGACACAAATATTTAAATAAGGAACAATAATTTTGATCATTGTCAATTTTTCCATAATTTCATTTTAAATATTATGCAAATCACCTCATTGTAACTATGATAACTGAAAATATGTCATTTTTTTTTAAATTCTATCTAGGTCATTCTCTGTTTCAAGGCAAAATGTATTTTACTTGGGTGACATTCACAAAAAAAGACCAAACATAAAAAAAGATTTGAAATATTAAAATCAGATGTCAGCACAAAGTTTGTGTTTAAAATTTCCTTGCAGTCATGTACTAATTACTACTGGAGTCATTTTCATTATATCGCTATAAAAAAACAATTGCCTAAAATATTAAAAAAGAGCAAGCATTATATTTACATCCATTTTTTGCCATTGACCTACAAAAGATGGAAAGCACCATCTTATCTTAGAAGACAAAATTATTCATGAGGTTTCCTTGCACTTTCACCATGATTTGCAATATTCACTATCACATTGCAAAAGCAGAAGCTCTTGTAAGTTATCTTCAAGACCGAAGATCACCACAAATACATGTATATGCAAGTTATGCATCTTTGTTATTTACAGAATAAAATTAACAAAATATCAGCCATTTAGAAAACACAGAATACAATTAAATATTAAAATTAGCAAGATATCATGAATCCTGCCAACAGAATGCTGAAAAGATAGGATTGTTTCAGATCTTTGGTTATCAGTATCACTGAACATGGATTTTAACTGAGATTGCATTCCACATTGCCTTCATGATCTGCTGGTATGTGGAGAATGTTGGCTAAGGCTCGGCACAAATAAGACATTGTTCCAAATCTACCACTAGGAGCGCTGTCATAGAAATGTAAACAGATCCCTGTTGGACCTTCACACTGTTTCACACTTTCCTTTGGTATATCCTACAAGTAGTAAATAAATAAAAGCATTAATTTACAACATTTTGGCCCAATGACAGGTCAAGAAATTAGATCTTGATACAGCGTTTCATGAACATGATTTTTTTTTTACATCTACAGGTCTGCAATGAAATAAAGTATTTGACAGATAGTCTTATCCCTGATGCTCTCTCTTGAAAATCATGAATACTGTTTTAGAATTTGTTGAAAAGTCTTATCTATGTTTAATTGTGTCACTGAAGAAATCATATATGTACTAACATTGCTTAGAAAGATAGCAAGGCTAATATAAACAGAACTTCACCGACATTATGGAGCATAAACTTCTAATTTACCTGATCTTTAATAAACAATGCATTAGCTTCATGAACTAATTTATCTACATGTATTTCATCCATTTTAACAGACCACTCATTCTCTGACACCATTGTAAGAACTATGAGAGCTTCCACCATTAGCTGTCTATACTCTGGCTGTGGTATAGTGTTAAGTACTGTCTCTACTCTCAAGGCAAACTTAAACTCTCCTGGAGTCATCTGTTAAGTACATAGGAATATTTCAGAATTACTAGGAATTTATTTTTAAGGGTTTCAATTTTCATGTTTTGATGAAAAGGTGTATTTTTGCCAATAACAGTAATTAAGTTCATGACTTTGCCAAAGTCTTCATGCAAACTTTTAGGAAATATGAACTTTATTGAACACTTTTAAATTTAAGTGAAATCCTAAAATTTTGGTACCCAAGGAATGATCATCAATCAACAGAACAAAATATACAACTAAATAAATTGTGCTGCTAACCTAATTTGGTTAAACCTTGGCAATGAACAAAATATATACCAAGTTCATTGTTATTTGTAAGATTTTGCAAAATTTGCTTGCAGAAAGATTTAAACAAAATGTGATGAACAAGCTGGCATAACCAACACACTATTTTTTGCAATGAATTTGGACCATTCTGGAAATTCAATAGAGATGTAGACACCATATTCATTAAGGATCTCCATCCCATTGTACCCATATACTAGTATTTTATGTCTTGTAATTGGATTTCTGTCTCATTTTCTTTTATCCTGATTATTGCATCTATACAGTTTGGTTTTGTAAGCTCAGACATTTGTGTGTGTATTTATTATTGCATTTATTGAACAATCAACAATATTGCAAGTTTAATAATTGTAATTTCAGGCAGAGTTACATACAAACAATGATTTCCCAATTTGAATTCTCGAAAGAGAATATGGATCCTGTCCCATTTTTGTTAATAGTAAAACATCTATTCAAATTTAGTTTTAACTGTATCAACAAAAGAACATACCTCTCTTGTTAAACTGTTTGGTAAAAACTTTCCTTCTATTGACAATCCTGAACACTGTAATAGAAAATGTATGTCATAAAAAATTTTGCTTTACTAATATAAAACTTAAATAAGAGGGGAATGTGTCCATGGAACACAGATGATGCCCCTGTTTGCACATAAAATTATAAAGGGACAACATAACTCAGGAACTGTAAACAAAACACTGCCAAAATTTTGTATTTGACCTGAGTTTTGTGGTTATAAGCATTGTTTATAAGTTTCATAACATTTAGTAATAGGCAAACTCAAGTGAGAGAACAGAAACAAATATTTAAACAATTTTTCCTTTTGAAAAGGGGTATAACTTTAGAATCTACCATTGATAAAACTTTCCAGACTCTAGGATATAATCCTTCTAGTAACCTGGCCATTTAATGCCCAATAGTAATATATCCTCCTTAAAATTTACCATTGATAAAACTTTCCAGACCCTAGGATAGAATCCTTCTAGTACCCCGGCCATTTAATGCCCAATAGTAATATATCTCCTTAAAACTTACCATTGATAAAACTTTCCAGACCCTAGGATAGAATCCTTCTAGTACCCTGGCCATTTAATGCCCGATAGTAATATATCCTCCTTAAAACTTACCATTGATAAAACTTTCCAGACCCTAGGATAAAATCCTTCTGGTACCCTGTTTAATGCCCCATCTAACCGTCTCCTCCTTAACCATTGTCCCTGTCTATCTGTTTCCATTGCAATATCTTCCTCTTCAGTCTCAGGCTGACTCAAAGCTAGATCTAACATCTGATAAAATAACATAAGCATGTCATGAATAACAACAAATTACCTCCTTTCTATTACAACAATCTAACACCAACTTCTCCTACCGGTAACTTACCTCAGTTCAACACCCTTAAATCTTAATGATAAATATAATTCATTGCCATGATAAAGATACTTTTGTATGTTAAAAAATTCTATGCAATTATTTTTGTAAAGATTTGATGATGCCAGATATGTAGAGAGAATTAGCTTTTCCTTCTCAGATCCTAGTGAAGGTCTGTTATTCTCTCTGGGCACCCTGGCTTCCTCCACACACAAAAAAGACAATAAGTTGTGTTAAACACCAACCAATCAATCCTTTCTCAGATCATATAAGATATATTAATTATCCTTCAGTTTAGATTGCATTTATATCATATATCTCCACTGAGACTGTTATATTTCCAACTTTCAATAAGTGATTTTTAATAGCGAGTAAAAATAAAAATATTTAAATATCAACAGTCAGAGAAATATTGAGTCTCTTGAGCAAACAAAAAGAGGATTATTTTCTTCCTTCATTTTTCAGTCTTTAAAGGAATAATCTGTAATAAGAAGGACAATACTGGTGGTGCTTGTGCAAACAAGGCTACTAAGAATATGATATTATACTAAGAATATGATATTATACTAAGAATATGATATTATACTAAGAATATGATATTATAATGAATAGGCTTTGGAAGAAAATATCAATTTTATGCAATAGACAATTTAATTTAAAATTCAAGCTACTTTTTTTTCAATCATGCTGAGTGTTGAATAAAACCACCCACCAATGTGATAACTACTGTTAACTTATTCTTATTCCAGAATATGCATGAAATATTTGCCACTGAACAGATGGATTTCTAGACAAAGACATGATAATGAACGATTGACTTACATCACTTGTTAATTTTCTTACTGTATCTTCCCTCACAATACTCTCACCAATAGAGAAGAACTTGCTATCACCTTTGTCAGAGAAACAGAAATATGTAAGTGAAGAAGACTAACATTCCATCATTGAAAAGCAAAAACTTGGAAGACAATAAAACTCCACATGCCTATCACCAACACACCAACAAATAAAATATGCTTATTCACCAAGAGACAAGTTATGGTTGAAATGTTCCAACGATCAACAATTTTAGCATTAAATAATTGAGGAAAAATATGCATCCCTCTCACAAAACAAGTTGAACTTATCTTCTGCAGTTAATTATTTTAGGCTAAAGTTAAAAATACAATTTCTTTTCATTTCAAGGTACCGTATCATTAATGACCTTGAATGTTCCCAAATTTTTGCAATGTTTTGTCTTTTAAATTTGTATATTTACATGTTAATTTCTCAAAAGGTGCTACAAGTATTCCAAATTGAATTGTTAGAACATTTCAATATTATAGAAAATAACAAAAGTTTATAAAAGTGATAGAACCTTCTTTTGTGGTGATTTACTAAGTCTGGCGAATTGGTTAGCCTCCTCTTGACTTTTCTTTGATTTAACACGTAAACAACTTTCATCTTCATGTTCAGAATGCACTAAAAATAAAAACACATGCAAAACAAGGTTAAATATGCAATGCATTCCACAATCAAACACTCTTTCTGCGATTTAAGTAATTATTATTAAGCAGAACAACTTTTGTACTCAACACAAAGCATATCAACTCAAGCAGCAGATAAACAAACTTCTTGTCCCAGTTAAAGTAGATATGCATCATCAAAAACTGACGGTCTTATGCCCAATTTTTAATTGAAATATTACTGTTTATGTGTTTAGCCATATTTTAAAATTTGAACTTCAGTAGAACACGTATTCTACATATTGTAAATTCATATAAAAATATCAAATACCCACATCATTTTGTATAGTATGAAAGTATAAGCAGGGTAAAAAATATTGTATACTGAGAAATTTTAACTTTAATAAAATAAATATGAAAATTACAGAAGCACCATGTGTGCAAAAGCCAAGGTGCATCTTTATGGATTTGTTGCTGTAATAGATGACAAATTCCCCTGGTTACCTAGAGTACCTATTACCTGAGGTACTACAACAGCAAGCATTTTATTCCCCTGGTTACCTTGAGTAGCTATTACCTGAGGTCCTACAACAGCAAACCTTTTATCCACCTGCTTTAAACCTTGACCTTGGACCGCAACACCAAAAGTACTGTTTGTTTTCTCATGTGATATTACCAAATCAAATTTGTAACAAAATTAAACAAATTGACTTTAGGATTCAAAAGTTAACATATGGATTATTGAAACCCAATTTTTGTCAAAACTTCAGCCTTCAAAGCTGCTGTAACATTGAAGTTTGACCTATTCACATAATGAACCCCAAAAATTAAAGGAGTCCATGAAAAATTATAGAATTAAGTTTTAAAATCATTGAACATATAATTCAAAAGATCGCATCAGAAAACAAATAATTGTGTTGATTTGACAACAAAATCAATAGGAGTCTTCCTTTTCTATGAGGCATTATCATGCAAAGTTTGGACAAGACATTCCATATAGAGCCGTGGTGTAGTGGTTAGTGCATCGGACTACTAACACAAAGGTTCCTGGTTCGATTCCCGTTTGGGATGAAAATTTCAGGAACTCAATTTTCGGCTCTCCCTTGACACCATCTGCGAGTATGGTCTTGAGGAAACGATGATAGTCCGTCGGAAGGGGACGATAAATGGCTGACCCGTGTTAAGAGAGAGCCATATCTCTTGCACGTTAAAGACACCCTTGTAGATTTCGAAAAAGAGTAGGCTAATGCCGCTACAAGGCAGCACTCGCACCCGCAAAGTGGAAAGGGATTAATATAAGTTGCAAAACTTGTTTCCCAATCCACTATAAATAAATATGTTTAAAATAAGACATTCCAAATGGCTAAAAAGATTATGTATGGAAACAGATATTGATGCACACACATCTGGACAACATTCTTCATCTTATCATATAAGCTGAGTTGAACAGATTGTTGGGCAAATAAACTCATCATAGATACCAGGATTAAAACGCGCGTTTCATCTAATAATGACCCATCAGTGACGCTAAAACAAAAAATGTTAAAAAGGCCAAATAAAGTACGAAGTTGAAGAGCATTGAGGACCAAAAATTCATAAAATGTTTTACCTAATACAGCTTAGGTAATTTATTCCTGAGGTAGAAAAGCCTTAGTATTTCAAAAATTCAAAGTTTTGTTTACAGTTAATTTATAATTATGAACCTATCAATGATAACTCAAGTCAACACAGAAGTGCTGACTACTGGGCTGGTGATACCCTTCAAGAAATATATCTCCACCAGCAGTGGCATCCACCCAGTGGTTGTAAATAAACTCATCATAGATACCAGGACAAATGACAATGAGACAGGAACCAAACAACACAATTATTCAAACTTATAAAATATTTATGTAATGAAAATCTGATTAAAATCAGCTTTTTGTTTGGCTTCTATACTACCACATACTTTACCTCTACTTCATACCATGGAAGTATTATATTGACAGGAACTCCAACAAACCGACTTCAAACGTTTATAGTGCGATGCCGCAAAATCGTTAAGTATCTGTTAATTAATTTGACATCTTTCAATTAGTTGTATCGATGCATAGGTTCAACGACGTTTTCGGGATACTCGTAATTACGGAATTTACCGAAGTAACCGGATGTATACATAAATGTCAAGGATATGACATTTAACGACCATGGCAATATTTGACAGTTGACAATTTATAGTTTTTAGGTTTTCTATGTTAATAAACTCAACATTTACAAATATTTCACTAATCAATATGGACATGCACGATTTTGATGATGAAGAATTTGAAAAAATTATCGGAGAAGAAATTGAAGAGTTTTATTGCTTATATTCTTTATATTCGCTTATTTGTTTCTCTGTTTGTTTTTTTTTGTGCATAATCAGGCCAATAGAATTTTTTTCATACATGAAATGGATTTGCTAAAATATGTTTAAGGCTGTAAGGTGACCTATAGTTGAAAACTTCTGTTTCATTTGATCTCTGGTGGAGAGTAGTCTTATTGGCAATCATATCTTCTTATTTTTATATTGAATTATAATAAATGTCTTGTGTAAGGAAACAAATAGTTGTAATCTGCATGTATAATTGAGGTTTACTGCTAACAAATCACTTGTTGAATTGTTTACTGAAAGTCCGGTGTCAAATGTTTCATTCATTTCAAGAAAAAGAAAATTTTATAAATTTCCCAAAACAAATCCGTCAGACGCCAGAGCAATCTCGGACCAGGTTGAATTTTTAAAAAAAGACGGTGTACATGTAATCTGTGTTTTAATTTGATACATACTAATGGAGAGACAATCACGGGCGTATAATTATCCACCTCTTAGTGCTTAAAACAATTTCTATAAATATGTTAAGCTACATTTTACGATCGAGAAAACTATTAATACTTGTGTTACACTCGATTAAAATTTACAATCTTTAACTTAAAATTTGAGTTATCAGGCGCCATCAGGCACACTACACGGACATCAAATTATTTTCTGCAAACACTCTACTTCAGAGTCATGTAATCTGCATAATCCGATATTTCCCGATTTCCTAGTTCTAGTGATAAAAACATATAAGACAAAACTAAAAATAATCTTACCTTCTTTCCAAATACAGTTATTTTTCTTTTGTCATTCTGTTAAATATGGACCGATTTTTAAGATTGTTTCAACTGTAGTCTTTAATTATTGAATAGAAACAGGTGTGGTTATTCATGTAGCGATTCGCAATTAGCCACGGGAGTTTCCGTGTTTATTTACATTGGTAGGTATAGATTAGACCCTCGATAACAGATCACGTGATAAGATCAGTTTCTGTAAACTACACACGCGAGGGCGGCATCACAGATACCCCACAAAGGAGTTATCACATACTTGACATACTGAGTCGGAACCTTTTATTTTCCTAAAGAAATCAGTGGGGTGCGAATGAGCTAAATTTTCGTTGGAGTTCCTGTCAATATAATACTTCCATGTTCATACTAAGTAAAAACCAAAAAACAAACATTTGATTTAATCAAATTGTGGACAATAAACTTTATTTTTCAAAGGATACTTATAGCAGCGAAGAAATAGGGTGGACTAATACAATTTATTAGCAAAAACTAAGAAACTGAATCAATGATAAGATATGTTTAGGTGCATATACCATTACATTTAAATTTGCATTATTTCTCAGTATGCAATAGTCTGATGTCAAGTTTATAAGGAATCAATGCAATTAACAGAATGAAATCAGCAACACACCTGTGTAAGCTAAAAACAGAAAATCACCCCATGCTTACATTACTTTTAATGCATAAGGATCACACAAACAATAAACTGTTGTTGAGCAAATTAAAAAGTCTTAATGTCAGATAATTCTTATGGAATGTAAATCTGCAAAATTAGCACAAAAAATTCTCCCTGCATATTTTACAGGTGTATCACTTGATTTTGCTAAATTTATACAATTTATCTGACCTCAGTTGGAGGAACATAATTGCCTAGAGTATATAAAAAAGAAGATGTGGTAAATCACTGAACATGGTTATGTAAAATGCAATATTGAGCATCTAATCATTAAAATACTTGTTTATGGCCTATGCTATGTAGGGTATAGAACCTTCACCAAATAGTTTATAGCAGACTGGCGAGAGATTAACCCATGTGAGCTGTAGCTAATGTAAACAGATTGGTCAACCAGTCCCCTACACAAGAAGTCCATTAAATATTGATAAATATAATAGCTTGCTAACTGACACAATTTAAAAGTCTGTTCTTAAATTGATTGATGATGTAGTAAATGCTTGTAAAACAGTCTCACACAGATCACAAGCTTATTACCGGTAAACCACAACAGTTACTTTGCAAGGGAAATAACTCATGATTTTTTTTCCTAATTATCATAGAATCTTTAAGCGTATATATTTTGGCATTAAAGTCTAAACAATTACCTTTAAGTTTAATTCATGTTAAAAAGCAAAAACTTCCCACAGTTACTTGTGTTAAAGTGTTTACACTTTTAGAAATAGCAACTGCAATTTTATTTTCCATTATTTCTGTGACATTAGTTTACCAGCAGTTTAAGTACATCTGTGAAAGTTCATCATCCAATTGGGTATTCAAGATTGTTAAAACCCCCCTACTAGTAGTATCATCCAATTATAGATCATAATGAAGTTAATTTTTCAGCCTTGAAATACTACTTCCAGCAACAACAGTCAAAATACTGGTTTTAAACAATAGGAATTCAGATTTTTTTTATTGAAAGGCAATGAAAATATTGTTCTATAGGATGTGGAGAAAGGTGATGAACTTTTACTTGTATATATATATATTACGCCTGCGTGATATTGATTAATGATTAGGGAGAGTTAGTAATATTTTGGGATAAAACATTCAGGGAAAGTCATTTTACACCAACATATTTGTATGGCATTTTTTTACATCTGATAAACACACTGATTTGTTAATACAGTTTGTGTTTCAATATTTTGTAACATATCAAATGTGATGTATGTGTGTGTGTGTGTGTGTACTGCAAATTATATTTACTTACGCCAATCATCATGTACTAATGAAAAATTATTGATAAAATAAAATCAAGAAAAATTTAAGAAATAAATCACAAGTTGAAATTTGATAATCTTGAGGGAAAGTACACAAAAACTGTTGATTACAAAGAAACTAATTTAATTTTGCACAATGTCCGTCTAGTCAGGAACATTGTCAGTGCTTGAAATTAATTAGAACTTACTATTTTTTTATCATTTCAAAAATTTTGTGTAAGATGACAGATCTTGATTTTATTCACTATTTATCTTGACTTCTGGCAATTGAGGGCTAGACATATTGTACAAGACATTTATATTTTTTTTGTTGTTAAAAACTCCATGTTGACATCTAGATCAAAATATATATGGATATTTGTATAGCTACCTTGTTATTGTCTCATTAACAAACATCCAATATCTCATTTGAATCATATCTTTTAAAAAAATGTATAAATCATCAATGGGAACAAACCCTGAAAATTTAGTTTATAAAAATTTAAATACTGAAAACAGAATGAACCCTAAATTAAAAAAGCAACTACAGTCTTAGGTAAAAAGTGTATCACCACTCGGAAATTCCCCTCTATATTTCTTATAAAAACATAATTTTTGAAACAATGTAAAAAACATAATTCACGTCCCATTTTGATGAATTTTATTTATGCAACACATAAATGTGTTAAGTGTTTTGATAGTTACAAGTAAATATTAGTATATATCATTACTGAGAAATCATTATTTATATGCTTGTATATGAAACATATTGTGGAGTTTTCAAATGATGAAACACTTTTGACCCTTAACTGTAAAAATATAAAAATTAAAATGATATTCAAATTTTTACCTGAAGGTGCTGAAAAATTGTGGATGTCAAAAAAATATCATTTATATGATAATACATTATGATGATAATAATCAGTCATCAAGACAATTACAACAGAAGAAGGATGTGTCTGTAGACATGAATGTCCCTGCTCCAGCTTTGTAATTTTCTAACTTAAAAAGGGGCATGTTTCTAGAACAGTAAATGACTTAAAACACAAATTTGAACTGTCAGCTAGTTTTGGTTCTAATTAGCATTGCATTTGAGTTTCATAAAATTTGGATGCGTAAAACTTAAGTTTAAGTATGATATGAGAGGAGTACATGTATAATTAAACCAGAAGTGACTGCTTATCAGGTCTGAAAATCATATATAATAAAAACTGAACCCTGTGTCTCGCCTACTTTTGCTGTTGTCTATGGGGAAAAAATTATTAAACATTTTCCTCTAGATACTATCTTTTGATTGTAAGAAGCTTCTGTCAAAATTTGGATAAACTCCAGGATGGTTTATTAATCTAATAAATGTTTTTTAAACTTTAATTGCAGATTGTATGTAATGTTAACTGGAATAAAAACTAAGTCCATTTACAAGTAAAATAGGGAATAAAAACTAAGTCCATTTATAAGTAAAATAGGGAAAAGCAGGAATTTTATTTTTACAAAATTTCCTTCTAAATTTTAGCTTCTGATCATAACAAGCTTCTGTCATAGTTTGGTACAAATCCAGTATAGTTTAAGAAAGTTATTCAAATTTTTAAAACTTGAACCACAAAGTGAATGCAATGTTAGCTGGCAAAAAAAACTAAGTCCATTCATAAGTAAAATACAGAAAAAATGTTGTTTTTTTTAACAAATTTACTTCTGGATACTATCTTATGATCATAAACAAGCTTCTGTCCAAGTTTGGTAGAAATCCAGGAACGTTATTAAAGTTATTAATATTTCAAAAACTTTAACCACAGAGTGAATATTTGTGGACGCGGACACCTCCAACAGAATGTAGAATGGCTATGTCTGTTTTTTTTCGACTAAAGTTAAAGGCTCAACAAAAATGAAGATGCATTAAGAAATGTCGTTTTTTTACAATGTTTGTATGAAAAGTTGAATAAATAATAGTTTTCGTGTGGTTTAAATGATAAGTAGATCTGTACTTATACCATCATCTTTACGACAAGTGATTATTCAAGAGATATTAAAACATTAAATCTTACCTGCTTTGATTACAAACTCTTTTCCACTTAGTATATGATGGAGTAATGTTTTCATCTCAAATGGACTCAAATTAAGTAGATGGTCTGAGGCTTCATCTCCTACAAGGTACATTAAAAGTAAAATAACAAAGATACCTAACACTGAAGAAAATTCAAAACTGAAAGTAATGTAATCATATGGCAAAATCAAAAGCTCAAACACATCAAATGAAGGATATCAACTTTTATTTTCCTGACTAGGTACAGACATTTTATTATGTAGAAAATGGTGGATTAAACATGTTGCATTTACTATTAAACTGAACATCAATAACCATACCTAAAAGCATTAAAATACAATATACGACCAAGAATGTGTAAAAATTATAGGGATGCGCCACCTGTACTATCATTTTCTATGTTCAGTGGACTGTAAAATTAGAAAGCTCATATTATAGGGAACATGTGTACAAAGTTTCAGGTTGATTGGACTTCAACTTCATCAAAAACTACTTTAACCATAAACTTTAACATGAAGCGGGACAGACAGACAAACAGATGCACAGACCAAAAAACATAATGCCCCACTGTGTGTGTAACATTTTTACGTTGTGTTTCCGTTGTGTCGTTTGTTTTCTCCTATATTTGAGTGTGAATTCACATTACTATAAGATGTGTCACGGTATATTTCTATCCCAAATTCATGTATTTTGATGTTATATTGATTATCCTCATCGGATTTTGTCTAATGCTTAGTCATTGCTATGTGTGTTACATTTGAATGTTGTGTCGTTGTTCTTCTCTTATATTTAATGCATTTCCCTCAGTTTTAGTTTGTTTTCCCTGATTTTGTTTTTTGTCCATAGATTTACGATTTTTGAACAGCGGTATACTACTGTTGCCTTTATTTAGAGGCATAAAAAATATGCAAGTTTTACAGAAAATCATTCAAGTAGTTCTTATCTAAGCATAAAAGAAATATCTTGTTAATTCAGGATCAGTTTTATAGAATATGGTCTGGCCATAAAGATTTTTTAAACACAATAATGTTTAAATGTCACTTTAATATTCCAGATTCAGCTTTTATATCAAATATAATTTTTCTAAAAAATAAGCAACCAAACCACCTCCACCATGTGTGATTCTATCTTTTCTATTTAAATAATACCAAGACTTTGCATCATATTGTCGTGCGTGTCAAAATGTGTTTGATAACAACAGTATATATCTATTAAATTGTGTTTGATCTCATCTAAACTTTTGTTTAAGTTTGTAGACACATACCAGTAAAGTGAGCATATTCATATATTTGTGGAATTATGCATGTGCAAGACAACTTTCCCATAACCTTTTTCAAAAGAATCTACAATTCCATTTTTACCTGAGTCTCCCAAAAAATCTGGTAATTCTTCTGCTGATATATCTTTAAATATGGTATATATACTATTCATTTTTAAAATTTATTACATATAACCCTATAGTTGTGTCTGTACAGTCATAAATGCTATATAAACAAGAATGTGTCCCTAGTAAACCGATGGCCCATCCCCAATATCATTTTCTATGTTCAGTGGACCGTGAAAATGGGGTAAATACTCTAATTTGGCATTAAAATTAGAAAGATCATATCATAGGGAACATGTGTACTAAGCTTCAAGTTGATTGGACTTCAACCTCATCAAAAACTACCTCGACCAAAAACTTTAACCTGAAGCAAGACAGACGGACAAACGAACGGTACGACGCACAGACCAGAAAAACATAAATGGGGCATAATAAATAGGGCATAAAATAATCTGAAACACTTTAAATTCAGAGAAGCCTCCAAGAATGAAGAAGTAATGTTTCTGAAGAATGTTTATGTTCTGAAATTGTTCATGGTGGGAAGGAAGAAGGCATTAAAAATAATTAATTTTGAGTGGTTGCATTTTCTTTAAATAATTGTTAAAATTATATGTAAATTGAAAATTTTATTCTATAAATAAAGAAGTTATTGGGATGTTTTCAGCCGTAAATATGAGAGTACCTGGCAAGGTTCTTTGTTCACGGACCTCATATAATGTGGATTCATTATTGTTCGTTGGATGCCAATTTTCATGGATTTCATGGTAACACCAAAACCACAAATTCAAATGTCCAACGAATTACAAATTGTGTATAGTTGTTTATGTAGACTTTTGAAAAACCACGAAATCAAATCTCCACGAAAAGGCAAGTTTTACTCAATCTACGAAAATTGGTACCCACGCAAATAATTGAATCCACAGTATTTAAAAGAAGCAATACAAACCTGAACATTTGAGAGTTCTGGCCAATTCTGAAGCCATCACTTGAATTATAAGACCAACCCTCAACCTCAACATTTCTTTAAATAACTTAGGTTCTGTTCTTATAAACATAGCTAGATATATCAGCAACTCCTGAAAGATATTCATTTATACACTTATATTGAGTATCTTTTAATTTATAAAATAAATTTCAAAAAATTTAAAGTAACCTACAGTAATGTAAGCCTACCAAACTAATAAAAGCTGTTAATTCTAGACTTGTTTCATAGCTTCAAGCTAAAATTGCTACTAGTTCATTTTGATTTTCTTGCCTGGCGATCACTTTGGGATACAAAACAACATTCAAACATTTCATCTTATAGTAGACTTTTGTTGCATAGCAAAGCAAGATTCTAGTTTGTGGTCTATTCTAAAACAGTGGTAAAATACTGTTCTCAGGTTAACACGACGGGTGCCACATGTAGAGCAGGATCTGCTTACCCCTTCCGGAGCACCTGAGATCACCCCTAGTTTTTGGTAGGGTTAGTGTTGCTTATTCTTTAGTTTTCTATGTTGTGTCATGAGTATTATTGTTTTGTCCGTATGCCTTTTTCATTTTTAGCCATGGCGTTGTCAGTTTATTTTTGATTTATGAGTTTGACTGTCCCTCTGGTATCTTTCGTCACTCTTTTAAGTCTCTTTCAACCAATTATGCAACAATTTATCATTGAAATTTTCAAACAATACTGTTTTCATTTATGAGAAGATCCATGATTATTAAAACAAAAGCATTTATATTCTTTTTTTTTTTCTTCCTTTTTTTTTTTTTAGCTCTGTCTGTATATTGCACATGAAAATCAGTTGGTTTGCAGTAAAACTTTTATGAAAAACACCATCTGATCATTCATTTTCAATTATACCAAAAACTTTCAAAATAGATTTCTGAAGCATTTTCAATAGGCATCTATCTAGACATCCTCTAACCTGAGTCAATGAAGCTGTACTTAAATCTTCTCCATAAACCTCAAATATAATAGTTGCTAACTCGTCTGGTGGCAGGGGTCTGAAAGTATATTTTCACTGGTAAAAGCAATATTATTTCTTCTTAAAATGATAATATTAATAAAAAGAAAACATTTATGAAAAGCATTTAAATTTGGTAATAAAAGTAACAACTTCAACATATATCATTGACATACCTCCAACTTATATATGGAAGCAGTGATTCTAAAGGTAAAAACGATATATATCTATATTCATATTAACTGGAAAAAATTAAATTAAATATATTTAAAGTACAGAAAACAATGTAATTGGGTTTCTAAATTTATAAATTTGCCTCTTAACAGGCAGTTACCTACATAATGTAAATTGATAGTGCCTTTAATGGAAACGTAATACATTTGTATGTTAAAATGGAACAGTTCAATATCATATCCATGTATGAACATAGATCGCTCCGTTTACAAAGCACATGCACCCCTTTTTTGGGAGTTGTGAGGGTACAGTGGAAATTGTGTACACTCCCTATCAGGATTAATGGAGATGTGTCATTAAAGTATTTATAATGTTCAATATTTACAAGGACCATCCCCTACCCAACACCAGGGATTATTAAGACACTGGGCAGAATCTGTTATTATGGTGGAGGAAGCTGAGATACTCAGAGAGAACCATTGGGCTGCTCAGCTTGAACAGACAAGATATCAGCAGATTGATCTCCAGGTCAAAGTCAGGAGCAACAGAGGCCCCAATAGTACCATAAGTATTATAAGTATTATAAACTCTGAAACAATGTACAGCAGGTCACTTACGCTGTGATGACTTTCTCATTAACTGATGGTAAACCAACAGACAACTGTTTCTGTCTAACTAACAAATCTGTAGCAGACTGAAAGAGAAATTATATACATGTATATGCAGGTCACACTCTAGCAATGTATTTCCTTGAAATTTTGTATGGATGAGTGAAGGTAAATAGAATATAAAAACATCAGCTTACAGTGATATCTAAAGGACTACAAATAACATCAAAGAAACACCATATTAAAATTATGAATTCAGTCTATGAATGAAACATCATGGAAAAACTCCTGATAATAATCTATGAATGTGTTAATAAAGTTTTATTGTATTTGTCAGATTGTAATGAGTCTTTAATTTTCTGTAAAAAAAACCCAACAATTTTTTATTTTTTTTATTTCCTACAAAAATTACTGAACGTGTAAAAAGAGCTTTTATGAAGTAACCTGAATTTTAAACTAGTCAAAGAAATTGGTGATATACACATTTAACATAAATTTAAAAAAAATTGAATTGCACATGTGAGAGTGCTAACAAAACTGGCAGGACGGACAGAATTATGTCCAGGATTTAATGTGCCCTGCAATGCATCTCGTGGGAGGCAATTGACTATCAAAATATACTAACTAAAGCCAGTTCTTCCACTCGTTTCTTTAACATTCCAGCTGTATGTCTAACTAACCACCATTGTTTCCAGTGTCCTGCCTAGAATTAAATCAATAGAGTATAAAGAAAAGAGATACATTGAAGACCTGTTGGTGACCTTCTGCTGTTGTTTTTTTCTATGGTCGGGTTGTTGTCTCTTTGGCACATTCCCCATTTCCATTCTCAATTTTATCAATGACTTTACAAATATGTTTACTCCACAATTATTTATAAAACTTCACCCATGGCCTTATGAATGCAAATGCTTATTTTTTTTACCTATATATTTCATAAAACATTTTTTTCAGGTGTTGAAACATGCAGAATTATCTGAATTTTTTGTTTTTGTTTGTTGATAGTTTAAGTATCAGTCATTTTTGTTTTCATTGCTTATCAGATTCAAATCATTTGAGAAAAACTATTAGAGATTGGAAACCAATTTTGGGACTTATGGACAGCCCTACAGACAGACATAGTTAAAACTTAATGCCCCCTCAAGTTATGCTGGGACATACAAATCACATTAATAAATGCATAAGTAGAATGTGTCCAAAAGTACACGGATGTCGCATCTGCACTTTCATCTTCTATGTTCAGTGGACCGTAGAATTGGGGTAAAAACTCTAATTTGGCATTAGAATTAGAACCAGATGCTCCGCAGGGCACAGATTTATACGACCGCAGAGGTTGAACCCTCAACGGTTGGGGCAAGTATGGACATAACATTCAAGCTGGATTCATCTCTAACTTTGGACTGTGATTAAATAGTTGACACAGCATAGGTTTCTGACACAGAATGAATGTGGTCTAATGAACTTAAAATATTTGTTTGCCTTTGAGCAATTCACTATGCTGTTGAATATTAATCCTCTCAAAAAAATGTTTGAAGAAATTTTCTTTTTATTTATGAAATCTGAAATGAGAAAAATTTACCCCCCCCCCCCATTTTTTTTTCACATCCCCCTTTCCCTTTTTCCAAAACTTATCTCAATTCAAATTTCTAATGGAGTTTGCAACAATAACTACTCATTTAAATACATCATAAAATATTAAAATGTTAAATAAAGTGCTTGTTATCACTGAATGGTAAAGATTGAAAACTGGGCCAATAATAAAAAATCTAAGTACATTTTTAGATTCAGCATATCAAAGAACTCCAAGGATTCAATTTTTGTTAAAAAAAATCAAACTAAATTTTGGACCCTTTGGACTTTAATGTACACCAATTTTGAAAAGGGGACCAAAAATTAAGAATCTACATACACAGTTAGATTCAGCATATCAAAGAACCACAATTATTCAATTTTTGAGGAAATCAAACACAGTTCAATTTGTGACCCTTTGGGCCCCTTATTCCTAAACTGTTGGGACCAAAACTCCTAAAATCAAACCCAACCTTCCTTTTATGGTCATAAACCTTGTGTTTAAATTTCATAGATTTCTATTCACTTATACTTAAGTTATGGTGAGAAAACCAAGAATAATGCTTATTTGGGCCCCTTTTTGTCCCCTTATTCCTAAACTGTTGGGACCTCAACTCCCAAAATCAATCCCAACCTTACTTTTGTGTTCATAAACCTTGTGTTTAAATTTCATTGATTTCTATATACTTATACTGAAGTTATTGTGTGAAAACCAAGAAAAATGCTTATTTGGGCCCTTATTTGGCCCCTAATTCCTAAACGGTTGAAACCAAAACTCCCAAAATCAATCCCAACCTTCCTTTTGTGGTCATAAACCTTGTGTCAATAAATCATAGATTTCTATATACTTAAACTAAAGTTATAGTGCGAAAACCAAGAAAATGCTTATTTGGGCCCTTTTTGGCCCCTAATTCCTAAAATATTGGGACCAAAACTCTCAAAATCAATCCCAACCTTCCTTTTGTGGTCATAAACCTTGTGTTAAAATTTCATAGATTTCTATTCACTTTTACTAAAGTTAGAGTGCGAAAACTAAAAGTATTCGGACCACGACCACGACGCCAACGTGATACCAATATACGACCAAAAAATTTTCAATTTTTGCGGTCGTATAAAAATCATATCATAAGTTTCAAGTTGATTGGACTTCAACTTCATCAAAAACTACCTCGACCAAAAAGTTTAACCTGAAGCA
Source organism: Mytilus edulis (assembly GCF_963676685.1). Taxonomy (NCBI): domain Eukaryota; kingdom Metazoa; phylum Mollusca; class Bivalvia; order Mytilida; family Mytilidae; genus Mytilus; species Mytilus edulis. The sequence continues at coordinate 23,871,975 of NC_092351.1, read as the reverse complement.
GGACAGGCAAACGAACGAACGAACAGACGGACGAACGGATGCAGACCAGAAAACATAATGCCCATTAATGGGGCATAAAAAATTGTGAATTTCCATTACTCACCTTCTCATACAATTCTACAAGTAATTCTTTAAGTGTACAGTCTTTACCACCAACTTCTGTTTTCCAATTAGGGCCACTGTAAAATAAACCAGTGGCAATCATTTTAACAATTCTGTTACAATTCGAAGAACTACTAATCACTTTTATGAAATAAAATTTAAATAGTACCAATAGGTTAACAATCCCATTAGACATTAAAATTTGTTAAAAGTTTCATTGATTGTCTTGGTTTAAAAGTTGCTAATACAAAGAACTGGGTTGGGACAGACAGATGAACAGACAGATTGATTGACAAACATTCACAAGAATCACAATATCATGCTGCTTTAGTCAGAGGCAGTTATAACGGATATTTTATGAAATCAAAACTTAACATGGTCTGTATTTTTATCCATGAAAATTTAAAAAAACAATTCACATTTGATCCTCAAAATATCATTCAATAAACATATGAAGATAATGCATAATATCAGCTTGTTCATGTAACATGACTATACTCACTTCTTCATAACAAGATAATGTATATTATCTTGTTATGAAGAAGTGAGTATAGTCATGTTACATGAACAGGCGGATATTATACATTATCTTGTTATGAAGAAGTGAGTATAGTCATGTTACATGAACAAACTGATATTATACATTATCTTGTTATGAAGAAGTGAGTATAGTCATGTTTCATGAACAGGCGGATATTATACATTATCATGTAATATGACTATACTCACTTCTTCATAACAAGATAATGTATAATATCAGCCTGTTCATGTAACATGACTATACTCACTTCTTCATAACAAGATAATGTATAATATCCGCCTGTTCATGTAACATGACTATACTCACTTCTTCATAACAAGATAATGTATACCGGTAATATCAGTTTGTTCATGTAACATGACTATACTCACTTCTTCATAACAAGATAATGTATAATATCCGCCTGTTCATGTAACATGCCTGTACTCACTTCTTCATAACAAGATAATGTATAATATCCGCCTGTTCATGTAACATGCCTGTACTAACTTCTTCATAACAAGATAATGTATAATATCCGCCTGTTCATGTAACATGACTATACTCACTTCTTCATAACAAGATAATGTATAATATCCGCCTGTTCATGTAACATGACTATACTCACTTCTTCATAACAAGATAATGTATAATATCCGCCTGTTCATGTAACATGACTATACTCACTTCTTCATAACAAGATAATGTATAATATCCGCCTGTTCATGTAACATGACTATACTCACTTTTTCATAACAAGATAATGTATAATATCCGCCTGTTCATGTAACATGACTATACTCACTTCTTCATAACTAGATAATGTATAATATCCGCCTGTTCATTTAACATGACTATACTCACTTCTTCATAACAAGATAATGTATAATATCCGCCTGTTCATGTAACACTTCAGTATGATTCAGTTGTTCTATGAGCTCCTGTTGGTCTACACTCTCTTCGTGAGTAAAGCCAAACTTATGACGTGTTAAGATAGGAGAACCTACAGGACTAGGTGCTCTATCACATTCCTGTGGCATAGGATGTAGTCCTCCCTTTAAATGATGTAACAAGTGGTCTTCACGTTCTTCAATAAAAATGTAAAAATTAAATTTACAGCAGTGCAAATATATATTTGTATATTTGGATATATTTAATCACAGTTTTTTATGAAAATATTTTAATTTGTAATTAAGAACTTCTTTCTGGTTTGACTGTGTTTTTTAAACATGTATAAATTCAGTCTTCACGATGAACTGTTAAATCTACACGCCCAGAGCTGAATTTTTTAAATATTTTAGTTAAATTCAGATGGCCTGTAGATATGATTTTCACAGGCCCGAGAGCAATTGTACAAGCCTGGGCTGCCACTCAGCGTGAAGACATATGCATCAGACTTTGATTGATTTTAGAACATTCAAATATAAATACAGATGCTATTTGGTCTGTTTTGTAGGGTTCTTATGACAATTCTTTTTTTTTTTAACAATTAAAGACTATCCGTAGAAAATACTACAACCTGAAATAGGTTCACACATGTATTGATATTCATGATATTAGGTCGATTTCTATCCAACACAGCTCATATATTTTTAATCATTATTATACAGATACATTATGTAGTAGCTGAAAGAATTTGTGATGTTTTTCTTTTCTTCATATAATAAACAAATTACAAGCATTGCAGACTCTTGATATATCATTAATAATAATAACAAAATTAAAGAACCTTTTAGTGAGCACGCTCACATACCCCACGTCCCCACATTGTCATTGGAGAAATTAAATAAGTGTAAGAAAAAATATTGAATAACAATTTCCTGTCAATATGCACATCTACATAGTATGTCCTTATTATCTACAAAATTTCATGAAATTCTGTTGTGTGGTTTCAGAGGAGTTGAGATGACAAACTGTTGCAGAAGTACATTGAAGCAAATAAGTTCAAAGGGGCGTAACTCCTAGAGAAAAAAAAATGAATCATAATTGCCTGTCGATATGCACATCTACATAGTATGTCCTTATTATCTTAAAAAGTTTCATGAAATTCTGTTGTGTGGTTTCAGAGGAGTTGAGATGACAAACTGTTGCAGTAGTACATTAAAGTAAATATGTTAAAAGGGGCGTAACTCCTAGAAAAAATATTGAATCGTAATTTCCTGTTGATATGCACAACTACATAATATGTCCTTTTTATCTAAAAAGGTTTCGTGAAATTCTGTTGTGTAGTTTCAGAGGAGTTGCGATGACAAACTGTTGCAGTAGTACATTAAAGTAAATAAGTTCAAAGGGACATAACTCCTAGAAAAAAATTGAATTGTAATTTTCTGTTGATATGCACAACTACATAATATGTCCTTTTCATCTAAAAAGGTTTCTTGAAATTCTGTTGTGTGGTTTGAAAGGAGTTGGGATGACAAGAAACAGGACTGACGGACAGACGTTGCGTGGGGTATAATAAGTCTATTTATCAGCAGTGGTTTTGTGTAATTTTTTTATGGTTAGATGATGATTTTATGATTATATGTGATTTGCAATGAGAACAAACTCAAAAGAAAACTCAAGTGCTCTTACAGACAAGGTGAGCTTACAAAACAATAACACACAAAACATACCATCTTGTGGCGAGGAGGGATCACCAGGACTTGTGCTTCCATCTATTAGTAAAACCACACAATAGTTAATATAACAGCTAATTCAAACATGCTCAGTGTATAACACAAAGAGACTGCAAGATGACATTATTAAATTTTGACCTAACTTTTGGTTGTAAAGTTTAGACCTATTGCCCTTCCCATGATTCAATATATTTTTTCAATAGTGTTATTCAACACCCTTTTTTCACTAATACTTCTTTAACTTAATGACCAAAAACTATTTGTAAAAGGATCAAGCCATTATTTGAATGAGAACATAAATTACCATAATGTATCAAAAAACTCAGTTTTGAATAAGTTAAATTTGATGTCATACTGGTAGTCTCCTTGTTTATTTCAAATCTATATCCTAAAACCATTATAAATCAATCTTTAAAACCATTAATTTAAAAATTACATTCATATGCATTTACACATTTCAAAACAATATCATATTTGACCAAAACTTTGTAGCAGGATCAATTTAGAAGCCAACCAACATATGTTCATTGACATATTCTTTTTGTCACTTTCAGATAGTTTACTCAAAATCTATATTCATCTTTCCGTCATACATTTTGAATAATAATCTATAGAATACAAAAACGTTTAAGACAAATTTTATTTTTTAAAGCTAGACATAATCAGTTATTGCAATCTTGTGTAGTAGATTCAAATATATATAAAAACCAATTAAAACACAATCAAAGTCTTGAATATATGGAAAAAGTATTTCTAATTAAGTATACCGGTTTACCTATATATAGCATGCTTAGTTCTGAATATTCGATTACATAGCTACACCTAAAAAAAAACTGAAATAAAGCTCTATATGGACTTTTAAAATAATGATAAAAAGATCTAACACTGACATGTCTTATTCTACAAGTAACCAATTTATATTTGCCCTATATTTGGGGAGTAATTTTTCAAATTCAGATGATGTATTCCCTAGAAACTTAGAACTAATTCTTTTATTTTTAAAAGTTGTCTGATAAAACATTAGCAGGGTGGATTAAAAAATAAACAAATCACACCACATCACACATACCATTGACTATTGGGAAAACAATGATTTGTGACAGTAAAACACACGATATACTGCTTGTAATATATAGTTATGAATGAGCTGTTTAAGATGAATGAATATCATGTGAAATGTTAGAAAATATATCACTATAATACATGTTAAAACATGCTAGGTAAAAAAATAAATTCAATACTGTGCCTTAACATTTAATCATGATTCTTCATTCAATAAAAAGAGCTTACAGCTATCAACATGTAAAGAAGTAAATACAACCTTTAACCCTTTACTTACTACAATGTGATCGGTTGATTGTTGTGTTTAACCAACATGAACAAGTTAGGTTTTGATCAAAGTTTTACACATCATTTTATCATTTGCATGATTTGGTATTCAAAAGCTCACCAAATCTACCAGACATTTTCCAAAGGGATTTTTTTAACCATGTAACACCAATGGTCAAAACTATGCCTTTGATTAAAAATGGTAGTTAAGTTTTTTAAGCTGTAAATTTTTTGGTAAAAAAAAATGAGTTGTACTGAATTGTAATCTTCTTATATGAAGAAAAACAAAAGAATTTATTTCTTTATTTGAAGATTTACAAAATCCATAGATTGTACTATCTGCCTCTGTGTTTTTTTTATTATTAGCCTGTCCCTTAGCAGTAGGGTTTGTTTCAAAACAATCAAACCAAAGAATGTTTGCTGAAAAATCTTGTACCATTACAAAGTATGTCTAATATTACATGGTGATGATGCAGTTCAAGATTTCCAGTGAACATTTAATTATGATCCATTCATCTTCCATCAATTTTAAATCATTCTGTTGGAACAACTTAAATTCATGCAATCTGTCAAAATGTACATTAGCATCATTCAATTACAGGTATACTAAAAATACCTGCAGGTGTGTGCATCAACAATAAATTCAGATATAATTTTTTCCCTTTTTTTCTAAAAATAAAAATCATAATCAAGCAGAAACAAGTTGACATCAAGCAGTTGTAGTCCTATTTCAGATAGTATTCAAGTTTTGAATCCTATTTTGAAACGGTAACATCCAATTAAAGGCAAGTTGATTTCAGGGGAGACAACTATATATTCAAAATAGGATTCTGATTTTTTTTTTTAATAGAAATATTTTTGTAGAAAAGCTGACAAGTTAAGACGTATAATGACACATTTTAAAATTAAAAATCAAAAATATTGTTTATTTCACTTTAATAAGATATCCAATGACTATGGCATTAAACTCTGAGGTATCTTTGATTCACTGAAAGCAGGACAGGAAACCTAACATCACTTTTGGTTTGCTTTTTAAATGGTAAGCTGGTAATCAAAGCATAAACCATTTCATACAGCTTTTTGTCATAAGAATTCTATAATTTACTAAGTTTTCTAATAAGATCTTAAAATAGCCCTTAACACTCAGAAATCTTAACCTAAATAAGTAGAATGTTGACTATAGCCTAAATCTACTCATAACAGAATGTTATTTAAGTTTTAAGTTTACAGGGATTAGATATTTGTGAAAAATTATGGTTTAGACATAGTAGGTTAACTATAGTATTGTAGTATTGTAAAGTAAGGTAGGGAAGCTCTGTCAGTATAGTACATTTAAAAAAAGATTCAAAAGAAGCACTGTAAAAAAGTCTATATACTAAATCTGTGAAGAATCATTCTAGTGAAATTAAGGCACAATAAAGGTTGTAAAACAAGATACTGTAAATTCAGAAATTATTGCGTGCTTTAATATTCCGATTTTGACATTTTAGACAAAAAATGCGTTTTTGATTTTTGCGATATTGAGAATAACCTGGTTTAATCTTATAAAAAAAAACACTCAAAATGTGATTTTAAATTATTGCGATTATTACTCTGTCTCATTTTTCGCAATAATAAAAACATTGCAATAATTTCTGAATTTACAGTACTCATTACCTGTCGAAGTTGAACCCATCTGAAATCTTTGCAGATGGTCTTGGAGTGCTCAAGAAAAAAATAGGTAATATCTAAGCACTCTTTGTGCATTTCCCATTATAACTTAGAACACAAGATCTGTTTTAAAGTTTTATTTGTGGTCTGTTGTAACAACTTTTGCATGATATAATCAAATTTACATATCATATTTTAGAAATTCTTTGTTTTAAAAATCACCAAAAATTTTAGTAACTTTATGAATTTATTTCTGCCCTAGATAAAGGATTTATCTAAAACGGATATTGATATTACTAATAAACTTGTAAATTGGTAAAAAAAAAGAAAAATTAGATAAACAAAAAATAAAGAATTATATGCAAGCTTAAGACCCAGAATAAAGTCTGAAAGCTGACAAAAAAAATTAAAAATCCCCTCATTAAGATAAAATATTCTTATATCATGCAAAACTATATTGATTTTTTTCTACTTTGTATGTATGAATGTTTCTATTCTATTTTATGAATTTATTATTATGAATCCATAATAAATCATATTAACGTTAAATCTTAAAAAAGCAAAAAATTATCAAATATAGTACATGTAGTATTACACTATACATAATTTATCGGCAAAACATAAATGACAAGCAAAATAGTCAATTAATTTTCTTTCTTTTTTTCTGGCAAGCCTCTTAACCAAAATTACTTTTTAAGTTTCTGGTCTTTGAAAGCTAGCTCTAATAAGATAATTTTTTTATGTCAAATACTTTTAAACGCATTTGTTTCTTTCTGGCACTAAATTGTTCATTTAAAGTGTGAAATCCATAAAATGAATTATTATGGATAAAACTAATAAATTAAAAAGTATAAAATAATAAAACTCAAAATCAAATTTAATTAAATATCTGGATTATAGAGTAGCAGAATGGAAAGCTACAAGTTTTAACAACCACCATGCCGTACTTGTATAATGCTTATAGCTTAAACATAAAATCTAAATCTGTGTAGTTTGAAACATATTAAATCTGATTTTGATCATCTTGTGCTGAAATCAAAACAAAATTACAAAAAGCATTGCTGAAAAAATGTTTTTTAAATAAACAACATAAGCCAAAATGCAGGACAACAGAAGTTTGTTATTTGCCAGGCATACAATGTATTTTTTTATTTCTGTTAGAAGTCTCTGGAAGCTTAATTAAAAGATGACGAAAAATAAATTTTAGTTAAGTTTATGTTTATAAATGCACTGAAACATTAACAGGAAGACAATATTTTATCCATTTTACTAGCAAATTCAACTATGTGTTCACAAATTCAAGGTATAGTCCTATTTCACAATTGAAATCTGAAAACTTGTACCCAAGAAAACCCAAAAACCATTGGCGAAAAAAAAACTCTTTAACACACTGAAAACATTAGATAAAATTTGTATCAATTAAATATACAATAAAATTTAAAAGGTAACTATTTTAATTGACATAAACAAGTTCAAAGCCTAAAAAACAACAGAGAACCAAAACACAAAAAAATAAATAAACAAGAAAATCTGAACTACAACAGTTTGAACAAAAACCTACTCGAAAATATATCTTCTATTTCTGTAAAAAAAAAGGTTTTGTTAGTTGAAATTGAAGATGCATGTTAAAAAGTTCCAGCACAGAAAATCAAAATCAGACTTTTGACACTATTTCATATAACAATACGTTCATATAAATACATATAAAATGCATGAAACACAGAAGGGATATTTTTTATTCATTCCAAACTACACAATTACGTTTAAAACTTACTCGACTTTTTCCTGTCTATTTGAAATACAGTAATACTATTATACTCGTCTAATAAATAAATGTCAACAACTGTTCCCAACTTTTTCTATGGCTATTTCTTTTCTCATGACAGTAAGAAATGAAGTGTGATATGTCCAAGAGATGCTTACACTTGGAATGAACCTGACTCAATCTCTAGCGTTTGTGGTAATTTTTATATGCATATTCTGATATATACACTGTAAGTCTGAATGTCATGAGATAAGACATTGAACTGAAACCTTCTTCCATAGTCTAGCAGATATTGTTGCAGTTCATGTTTTCAATTCAATAAAAATGTGGGTTCTGTTTTAATTTGTAACATATATTACATGCAGACTAAAGTGCAGTGACCTTTAGTTTTTAACTTCTGTACTTTATTTGGTTTCTGGTGAAAAGTTGTCAAATTGGTCATCATATATTTTTAAACATCTTCTTACTTTTATAAATGTAATTATATTCACTTAATATATAAATCCATTTACAAATGAAATTCACTTGTTGCCAGTATCTGTTGAAAAAAGAATTGAATGAAATAAGAAAACAAATTTCTGACGTAAATTCATAGATCTGTGTTACTTTTAATGTTTGTATACTCAGTATTTTTTTAAGGTTTAAACCGAGATATGTTGATTTGTTATTGGTCATATGCTATAATTTATTTCGTCAAATTTTATGCATTTGCATGTGAAACATCCAACAAAATCTTTCCTAAAGTGAGTAAACTAAAAACACCAAAAGCTAAATAGAAAACTTATACAACTGTCCTTAATACTTCTACATATTTAAAACCTACCTTGAATATTTTCTGGGTCTACCTGAATTGACCTTGACCTTCTAACACTACCATGTACAGATAGATTTTTTCTAGAAATGTGTCGTCTCTTCATTTTGTTACCAAAAGATAGTAGTTTTGGTCTTGATGTATGACCTGCTAACCCCTTCATAATCTTATTAAGCTGCACCTCTATAAATCATAGAATTAAATCAAAATTCAACAGATAGTTTTGTTCACACAGTATTGTCAATATAATTGAATTTTATGCCACTGTCATACAAGTGAGAGGTTTAGCTAGCAATACAACCAGGTTTAATCCACAATTTTTTACTTAGGAAAATGTCTGTATGTACCAAGTCAGGAATATTAGTTGTTATCCATTTGTTTGATGTGTTTGAGCTTTTCATTTTGCCAATTGCTTTGGGACTTTCCATTTAGAATTTTCCTCTGAGTTTTGTGTTTTTGTTATTTTACTTTCTAGTATGAAATATCAATTATAATTGCACGATAATTTCTAAAATTTTCAATCAGTCTGCTAATTTTCTCTGTTGTATTGTATCACATTTTGTTTTAGAGCCTTTTTATATCTTACTTTACAGTATGTGTTTTGCTCATTATTGAAGACCATATGGTGACCTGCAGTTATCTACACCCTTGTCCCGTGGTCTTTTTTAAAATAGTGGATAGTAATCTCATTGGAAAACAGTGCACATCTCATTTTTATTATATTAGCTTGCTTATGGTTACTAACATTTTCCAAAGAGTATCAAATACATTGTACAACAATATAATCTGTAAAATACTTGGACAGGAAAATTTCACACCTTTCTGGTCAGAGATGACAAGCTTGACATATATTTGGATATACCAAAAAAATAAACAAATGTTTATAGTTGAAAACTACATCTTGGCCTGTAGATGTTTATTTGTGGGTTATTCTGTTGTAAATTTGCTATTCCTCACGTCCTTTTTTTCGTATTTACCTAGCTCTTCAGTTTTAGATTTTTTGTAGATGTACAGATGTTTTGGATTTTTTGTAGATGTACAGATGTTTTGGATTGCTCTTTCGTTGAAGCATTTCTCACTTGTTCTTTTTAATAATCTTATAAAGAATTAATATATATGGTATTAGTAAATATATATGGTATTAGTAAATAAAATTATATCTTATCTATAATATTAACAAACCTTGGGTAGAATCGTCAGGCAAAAAACTCAGCTTCGTTACACAAGAAGTTGTTAAAAAATCTCTCAGTTTTCCCATGTGTACCCTGAAATTATTGTATATTAATAAAGGCATAATCTGATTTTAACATAAAGTAAAATCTAATATCTGATTTAATGTACAAATTATCTAGGTTCTGTAAAAGAAAAAAAGTCCCGAAATTAAATTGTGCCAGATGTTGGAACAAACAGAAGTTGGGACAAATCAAGTATCCTTTACACAGACAAACATAATAATACAACTTGACAATATAGATCCTGACTGAACATTCATGGAGCTTAACAAGAATTAGAGATATGTAGTTTTACATTTGTACATCTTTATTTGTCTCAAACCACCTTACTTAAGGCAGTCTACTGATGCAAGAGATAAATCCTCGTTAGCAAGTTCATCATATAAAATATTAGCTTAGTTTCTTTGTATCTATTAACCGAAACACTGTCTTTATTTAATATTTTTCCTTATATCAAAGAATTATCAAGTATGATAAAATGAAAATTAATTTCAAAACAGAATATATCATAAACATGTATAATGAACTGGATGGGATTTACAGAAAAGGGAATATTTGTCAAAAAAAGACCATAAAAGGCCAAAAAAAATATGAAGAAAAATTGAGCCTAACAATTAATGAATAGAGAAATGCAAACCCCCTCTGGACCCTCATATATAGTGAACAAATACCTTGTTCCAGCTATATAACCACTCTGTAATTTCTTTATTGTAGCCACTAAGGCAGTTGGTAGGTTCTGGCTGGAATCTGAAATCCACAGATAACAGTTATAATTGTGTGTCTAAAACCAAACCTGTCAAAGTGCATAAGAAAAATGCTTCTGCCTTATTATAATTAATAATAGTTTAAATTTCATTTACTGTTTTGTCACAAAATTAAATGGTTTGATAAATTATTTTTTTTAGATTTCCATATTGTTGTATCTTTCTAATTTTAACAAAAATACATTTTCTATTCATTTAAACATAATTTAATTTTGGATGTTACATGTCTTCTGATTGGCTGACGTTATTTTGTGCGCCCATACACATAATTTAGTCATGTGACTGTGACGTCATCAACGTTTTTTCATGGTTTTCTACGGTTTAAAATGGAATTTAGAATTAAATTATAAGAAATGACTGTAATATTTTTTCTGTCTATTCAAAATAACATAAAAAATGTGGTGCACACTGTTAAATAACCCACTACACGCGTCATACAGTGTGCACCAAATTTTTAATATTATTTCTTCATAAACAGAAAAAATATTACAGTCATTCCTTAAATAATTAAAATAGCTCCAATGCACTAGTTTCGAATTAATGTATTTCGCATTGCAATACTCATCTGTAGTATAAGTAATAGTTTTTTCTTATTATAACAGGTTCTATTTCTTTGTAATGAAAGTTAAAATGTAAATGTGTTTATTAATATTAAATGAAATGTTTTAAATCCGACTTTGAAATAAAAATATTCAGCTTGCACATTTCTTAATTAAAATTTCCTCTTTTAAATATTGATCTTCACATCTTCATGAAAAAAACAAATTTGTAAGTTTCCTGTTAAAATATAAAAGAGAGTATACTGTTTTTTTAAATTGCAAATGTTTTCTTTGTAGTTTATAGCTATATTGCTATTTGATATATATTAACTGAGAATACATGTGTGTATACAATTTATACAGAATACAACCTATGATAAACTTAAATTTAGATTTTAAAGATACATAACTACATTACTAAATATAATTCATGCATGTTTATAAGATCATTAAGTAAATGAAAAATAAATATCAGCTCAGTCCTCAATTTGAATATTTTAACAGGAAAATCAAATGCTAGATAAGAGATGCTGACACAAAGCACTACTGGATAAAAAATAAGCTTGACATTCACCATGCACCATGCAAAAACAAGTAGGTTATTCTCTTCCATATAAAATAATAAAATCATTAATCAGCAAGTCAGCAAGTACATTTGCGGTTACAATTGTTTGATATTTTTGGCAGAATATTAAAATAGCAAAAAGTGGTGCGACAAAAAAAGCATTTATTCCTAGCATCATTTTCCAAAATTAATGATTTATTTAAACAATTCTTGTTCATTCAACAATATACACATATGTTTCATTTCCTCTTATTATTATTAGTCACTTTCCTGCTAATCAAAAATTCTCTAGCTAATACCTTCTCAATTTGTCATAAATAATCCTTACTTTGCTTAACCATGTGCAGAGTAATCCTTGAAGCATTTACTTTTTTAATTTTCACCAATGAGTAACTACAGTTTGCAATATTTCTAATAAGTTATCACTGAAGTTCCATCATTGCAAACTTCTTAATAATACAATTGAGCTAATGTTAGGTAAAACGTAAGGATGAATAAACTCAAAGTGTTAAATAAACTTCTAAAGACCACTGTCTCCTGGTGAGAGATTTTCTCTCAGAGTTGGAGACCCATTGGTGGCCTTCAGCTGCTTTTTTCTTTGGTCAGGTTGTTGTCTCTTTGACACATTCCCCCATTTTGATTCTGAATTCTTTTCTGATTTATATACTCATTGTAAAACTAAATTTGATCTACAGTTATTAAATTCCTTAAAAGGGATATTCCTTGTTGATTCCAACAATTCTAAGATAGCTTAAATTTTCAATAGATACCTGGATACAATGCATATTAATTAAATCATGATGAAAATATAGGATTTGTTTTGTCATGGCACTAAAGACTGTTCTATTGTAAAGTTGAAAAAAACCTATATTGTAACTGTTTTCAATAATTTTATAGGAATCCCACCAAGGCTAAAAATGTTGAATTCTATCTTATAATGTTTGTGATCTCTAGTTTACTCAAGTACAAATATATGTTAGAGTAAAAAAAAAAGCCAAAATTGTCAATTTTGAATTCATTTCAGGAAATTCCTCAGTTTCACTTTGTACAGGGTTGCTGCTCACAAGGTAGCTATTAAACTAAGAGTTCAAAATGGTGAAGTTGAAATCATTCCTTTGAAATTTTATGGACGCCATAACAAGTTGGTTAGCCATTATGAAATAACATTGTCAAATAAACAACACATTCCAAGATGGCACCAAGTTAATTTCATTTTATATTTTTAAAGAATTAAGACATTTGTTAAAAGTTTTGTTCTTTTCAACACGAATCAAATTTTAGGAAAAATAGCTTGGATTTTGAAAAAAATCAATCAAAATTCTTACCCTACCCCCTCCCTGTTATTGACAATTTTCTCTCAATATTGAATATTCAACAACAAACAAGGTAACAAACATATTTATATTACTTTACATGGTAAAATGTGACTACTATATATAGAAATGCATATTGTAAAATTTATCTAAACCTACTATAATTCAAACATTGGTTATCCTGTTTGAATGGTTTTACACTAGTAATTTTGGGGCCATTTATAGCTTGTTGTTCTGTGTGAGCCAAGGCTCCGTGTTGAAGGCCGTACATTGACCTATAATGGTTTACTTTTTTTAAATTGTTATTTGGATGGAGAGTTTTTTCATTGGCACTCACACCACATCTTCCTATATCTTGTTAGAAGAAATCCATACATTCTTGTTACCCAGAGTCACTAAGTACAGAGATTCACAAATAGTAGTTAGATACATTTTACTAACCTTTTTAATCATTCATATTTTTTTTATGAAAGTATATTTTTGTTTTAAAATAAACTATTTTGGGATGAATTCAATTCCAATTTTTAGCAAACTAAATAATTACTTAGGGTATTATTTAAGTTAAAAAAAATCATTCAGAAACAAGCTAAAAATTATTAAACTCCAGCTAGTCACAGTTTGAGTTGACACCCTTTCCTTATAAATCAAATAATGCATTTAATTCAACTATAGATATATCATCATATGAAAAAATGCTAGAAAAGTTTACCTTAAATAAATTCAGTTTTTCTTCAATACAATCACACAGGTGTGAAAAAATAGTCAGGCGGTAAAATATGAGGCACAAAACTTTGAAAAACACTTGAGGACTTATATTTGGAGGACACTGGTCTCCCAATGGTTTTCTAAACTTTACTGAGCAAACATGATATGTTTCAATAAAGCAATATATTGTGTGTCTAAATACTTTAGCACATCTCAGTATACACAAAACAACCCAAGTATCTGTGTATTTCAATTTTTATGTACAACTACCTTATTTGACAACAGGAAGGAAAGCGATTTACTTGAATATACATTTTACGGACAATAATTGAGTAAAAACCTACCTATTAAATTTTGCACATAGAGAACTCTGGTTTGACAAGAATGTTGATTATGTTGTTTACTTTCTGTGGATTCATCAGTATTCTTGAGGTAAACCATTTTTGAGGATTTTTTTGGGTATTAGTGAACCAAAACTGTATATGTTCAACTTATTACTATCTTTCTAAAGCTTTTATGTAGACTTTGTCAAAACAACGAATTCCAATATCCACAAAATTTTAATGTTAAATCAATCCGCAATAACTCATTCCCATGAAATTAAATGAATCCACAGTTTTGACAACCTACCTAAAACATTGCGAGACACTATAAATGTCATGGTAGGCCGTCCCAAACCTTTCCAACTAGATTTCAAAAAAGAAACCTCTGTTCTAATCAAGTCCACAATAAATTTTGAATCAAGAGACAGGTAAAACTGTTGTTGGTCCATAAACTACAAAATAGAAAATTTCTCAATTTGTAGAAATTGTATTATTAAGGTATGGAAAACTCCAGTGTGCCATGACTGCCATATAATGGAGTCAATTAGTTCTGTTTTGCTGGGTTGCTACCATACAAAACAAAATGAAGAAATAGTTCCATTAGAGCAAAATCATTGTTTTGGATATCTCTGTGATAACTAAACAAAGACTGAGAAATTTAACAATGAGGACAGGAGTCAATCTAAAAAAAGTACTCTACAAAAAAGGTCATATGAGCTAAATGAGTACATATCAGAAACAGTAACCCTTAATATGAGACACATATGAGAAATATGACATATGAGAAATATTCAAGAATTTCTGTGCACAATTTGCCATATCATCAATAGATTATGATACCATGTGTATAAAGACTTTAGGAAGTGATATAAGACTCTGAGTTTAATAAATTAAATCTCCAAGAGAACAAAATCCATTGTTAAATAGATATACAAGACGTAATGAATATTGCAAATTAGGAATTCTAAAACAGAAATTAGAGGATGAAAAAGTTATTTGAACTTGGGGATTAAAAAGTATTAAATGTTAAATAAAAAGAGTGAAATACACACAGTTTTACGATGTCAAAACTGGTAACTTTTATATATAAGCTACTTTAAATTTGTTTCAGTAAAAAAAAAAATATAACTAATTATTTTCAGAACTTGATAAATTATTGCAAAAATGATTAACTATAAAAATATGATTCATAGATAATAAATATTAGAACCAAAATGTATTTCCATCATGAAATAATGTAAATTTCTTTAAAATCTATAGAAAGCAAAAGCCTAAGAACAATAGCTAGGCAGTTCAAATTTATAAAGTCATTTATGATATTAATTAAACATTTGCATTTGATGATATTCTTGATTTAATGTGTCTCTATGTTATGTCACATTACAACCATTCCGGAGCAATCAAATTTAAAAGAAATTAACTATAGCTTGAGGTTCAAAGTTATTTTATAAAGACCAACATCAATATTTATACAGTAACCTTTGTCCTATGGTACTACCTTTGGCTGACCAGTTTGAAAAACTGTTATTGCAATTTGTCCATTAAAATTTTACAATAGGTATTGTGAGAGATTATTAACAGGTGGTCATTAGAATTACAATAGGACAAAGGTTGCTGGATAAGCACAGCAAGTGTTAGTAGAAAGAAGCTATGAAAATAGATTATTGTTTAAATCATTTGAGAAGCCTTACATTATTCTAATTGGAGAACTAACAGGTTTTTTTTCTTTAAAGAATATATCATAGTCTTATGTAAAAAGAACACGAGAACATTGATTTAATTCTTCTTTCAGATTTCAGAATGCGTTTTTGTAATAGCTTTTGTCTAATATCTTATTTCAAAAGGCTATCATTTAGTTTTTTCTCTAGTCACATAATAAAACCTTTTTCATTGAACAATTTTTGAAAAATCTGAGAATTTGCACAACTGTATGTCAACAGCAGTATATGAAATACAGGAATGTGCACAGCCTATAGCTTGAATACAGCACTGTGCTCATGTACCTTTTTCAATTTTTGGCAATGTATTAAAAAAAACAATTTATTTTATTAATATTATCCATTTTCACTTTTTACTTTGATCAAAAGCATCAAATCGAACAAACCCTTATGATAACTGCTTGATATATTATTGAAAGTATACAAAACATGATCTTGAATTTATTGGTTTACCACCTAAGGAATTATGGGTAACTTCATTGTCTGTACAAGGAATTATGGGTAACTTCATTGTCTGTACAAGGAATTATGGGTAACTTCATTGTCTGTACAAGGAATTATGGGTAACTTCATTGTCTGTACAAGGAATTATGGATAACTTCATTGTCTGTACAAGGAATTATGGGTAACTTCATTGTCTGTACAACAAAAATGAAGATTCTGAAACAGCAAACTGTATCACATCATTATTTTATGTTTGTTCCTCTACCTGGATGTCAGTTTCTGGAACAACAATACATTTGTACGCATAATGGAATAATCTGCTAAGCTTATGCTTACATTTAGTGATATGAAAATGCATCAAGCAACAACAGAAATCAAAAGGCACAGTGGCATAGTAACAATATTAGTCTATAAACTACACATACATAATTTTCATGCATTTTAGATTCATCAGGTATAAATCATCTCACTAGTGGCATGTTGTAAAATTAAAATTGACTATGAGAAAACATTAAGCTTAAGATTTTTCTTAATATACATTTTAAAATTTTAAAATGGAAAGCCACCACAGATATGTCCATGTTATTCCAACATATTCTATCAAAATATCTAAAATGCTTGAAAATAGAAGGTAAGGGTTAATAAATACATATAATTAATATAAATGGGTTAAATCAGACCTATAAATACAGAAGATAGATCAACTATAACGGTGGGTCTGCCAAGCATTCGCCAGTTCCTGGATAAGTATTCCACGTCCGTCTCAATCATGTTTACTAACAGATTTATATCAAGGGAAAGATAAAACTGTCTCTGATCAACAAACTGAAATAAAATTTTAATCAATTTGCCTTTCAAACCTTTTCACATAAACTTTGAAAAAAAATAATTCAAGGTATGTCTGAAAATTAATATTTCAGACGGCTTGTTTAAACTGGAATAATTTGGAATTTTCAGACTTTGTACCATTGTTGATTCAGCATAAAATAAAAACAAGAATGTGTCCATAGTACACGGATGCCCCACTCGCACTATCATTTTCTGTGTTAAATGGACCGTGAAATTATGGTAAAAACTCTAATTTGGCATTTAAATTAGAAAGATCATTTCACAGAAAACATGTATACTAAGTTTCAAGTTGATTAAACTTCAAGTTCATCAAAAACTACCTTGACCAAAAACTTAAACCTGAAATTTGCACTATCATTTTCTATGTTCAGTGAAACGTGAAATTGGGGTCAAAACACTAATTTTGCATTAAAATTGGAAAGATCATAGCATAGGCACATGTGTACTGAGTTTCAAGTTGATTGGACTTCAACTTCATCAAAAACTACCTGACCAAAAACTTTAACCTGAAGCCGGACGAACGAAGGGAAGGACAGGTGGAAGGACGAACGGACCCACAGACCAGAAAACATAATGCCCCTCTACTATTGTAGGTGGGGCATAAAAATAATTGCATTGCTCTGAATGCATATCTGAAAATGGCATGATATCCATTTCTAGCATGACTGTGGCAATTTATGGATTTTGTTTTCTCTAAAAAAACTACTTATTCTGAAAATAATGAAAAATTATGGAAAATATAAGCAGTAAAAAGGAAACTATTAAATTTGTTAATTCACACTTTTTTATGTAGATTTATGATCACACACAAAATGAAATATACACACAGTGTTCTCCCCAGAAATTTTGGATATCATCACATTTGGCATAAAAAAAATAAACTGAATTTTTTTCAATGTTATTTATCGCGTCATGGCAATGCTCTATTTCCTTTACATTATATATGTTATTGTTTATTACAAAATGTATTATATTGCTTGCATGCTATAGGCCCTCTTTTGGTGAATAAAAATGTATTGCACCGTTATAGCACTGTTAGCCTTGGAAAGACAAGAGTATGTGTCCATAGTACACAATGACCCTCTCACACGTTCACATGTACATGTTTAGTAAACTGAAGACTCTCTGTCAAAACCTCAATAAGGCATGAATTTCAAAAAGTTCACATCCCCTGTACAAAGTTTCAAATTGATGTAACCACAAGTTCATGGTAAACTATCTTAAACCAAAAGTTAAGCCATATACATGAAGAACAAACAGACAAACAAATGGTTGGAGATGACAGACTGATGCACAAACTTGGATACATAAAGCTCCTTACTATTATAAATCAGTAAGAAAAACCAACACCAGCTAATGTTATGAAATTTGCAGAAATATTAAAAGACACAAAATGTACATCTTTGATATCATTTTACTTATTTCAAAGAATCTCAATTCTCGATAAATCCTTTGTTAATTTTGGAGTTTAGAATGATGGCAATTTTCACTGAACTATTGTACACATTTTTGTATAGGCTGTATCTAATGCCACGTTCACACACACATTTAATTCGAATTGAATTTGAATAGAAATCGTTAATGGCGTTCACACACTCTTCGTTTTTAATTTGAATTTGATTTGAATTCAAATTATTCCATTCGCATTAGAAATACGTTTTTGTTAATAGGAATTAAAAGTTAATGTCGTTCAGACAGTAAAGAGAGTTTGACGTGCATTGCAATTTGAATTAGTTAATGCGAATCGAATTTGAATTACTTGTGAACTCAGCATTACTTTACGCTTGATGAATATTCTTTACATATCATTTAAGATAAACTTTTTGAGGATTTTTATTCAGTGGAAAAATATATCGTAACATGCTGTTAAACCTAACTTTACAAGAGTTTACTTTGAATTTAAATAAAGTTTGCTATTAAATACAAATGAATCAACAGTAAATGCCATGTATCGTTGGGTAAGAATTCTACCAACAAATTATAAATTTTGGAATTATGGTGAAGTTATCTCAAAACAGAAACAGTAAGAATTTGAAAGTACAATGTTAATGCAGAATACAGCCAGATGAATACAGGTCTGTGATGAGTAGTCATGCAAAGATGGAAGTGGTTGCTCCAAATCATACAAAAAGAGAAGACAAAAATTGTGAGTTATGTTAGAAAGATATAAATGTTTAAGCATACAGTGACACAGTATAAAATAAGGAGATGTGGAAGAATTCCAATGAGACAATTATCCACCAGAGTTCAAATGATATATGGATGTTAGCAATATGCATACATACAAGCTATGCAGTGAAAAAAACGTTACACATGGCTCTATTTGATGAATAATACATTACATTCATGACGATTCATCCATGATTTGTGATGTTAGTGTAATGTTAATCAAGTGGGTCCATGCTGATTGGTGAAAAATAAATTGTACATAAAATAAGAGATATCAAAAAAATATTATGATTAATTTTTTGGATGGGTTGAACAGCAGTTATCCACAAACATATAATGAAGTAAAAATCAAGTCTTTACATTAAGAACAGTTTCGGTAAGGAAATGCAAGAAACAAAAGATGAGCAGCCTATAGATATTTAATGATGTTTGTTTTCATTTAAATGAAGAATATGATATTTTACATGTTATTGAGATGACATATGATGGAAATACTTTGTTGATGACATGCTGACAGAACCTTTAATTAAGTTTTAAATCTAATTTTTATTCACTTACAGTGATTATTTTTAAGTAAAGCAATCCTGTCTAACTTCCCTAATCTCAAGATTAATCATTATCACCATCATCTCTAACCACCTTGTGTTTTTTTAAGTTTGGTAGATTAAAAATACTAGATTTAGTTCATCTTATGGTTTCATACATTGTTTCTTTAATAATTTACACCTAACTTTTTTCAGTTTTAATAAATCAGTTTCAAGGTAAACGACCTTCAAAGATAAATACATCATTGTCACTAAGTTTTAAAGTAAACATTTAAGTTAACAATCAGAAAAGTGGAAAACATTGATGTGCCTTGTCTACAATGCGTGTCATTAGCAAGCATAGTTGATATACTCTTGAGTGTAACTGATTATTTTGTTGCATATAATCTTTGATTTTTAACTCAATTTTAAAGCAAAAAAGCAATATGTGAGGTGCACTGTGTAAGAAAATAATATTGCATTAACTGCAAGCATTTTCAATCAAATTCCTTATTTGGTGAAAATTGAATTATCTGCAAACGGCAAAAATCTCAATCTACTATTAAGTAACCATTTTAGTAACTTTTTAGTGTTCTTTCTAAGCTCACAATACATTCTATAAAATCGAAAATTTATATAGTAAAACCCAATTTTACCTTTTTGTTAAAGAGTGAATTGCAGAAATTTTGAGATTTTATTACAAGCACAAAACCAAATTAAAGCATTGATAAAAAGCAATTTATTTGCTATTTTTAGAAGCACACCTAAAGATTCTTCTAGAACTGGAATGATAATTGTAGGTCTCCCAATCATTCTCCAATTATTAGAAACATAATCCAACTCATTTTTCAAAGCATATACTTTATAATCCATATCTAGCGAAAGGTAAAACATATGAGAGTCTATGGTCTGAAAGCAAAAAGTATAAACTATTCAACAAAGTTATATCAACTAATAAGTAATCTTTTCTTATTTTCTAATTTTAATTTGATTAACTTCAAATACCCAAAACAAATTTGGACTGAACATTATACATTAAGACCAAGTAATCAGAACCTATCTTTCCATTTTGGTTTTAATCTATATATATAGAATGTCACAAATACTGGAGTTTCAGGATTACATGATAGAGAAATTAACTTATTCTGTGGGTAATGGTATTTAATATACTCAGCTAGTTTAATAAAAATAAGAAGATGTGGTATGATGCCAATGAGATAACTATCAACAGAGTATAAATACCTTAGAAGTAAGCAATTATAAGTCACATTCTTTTAAAATGAACAAAAAAAGAAACCTGTAGTCAGCTGTTGAAGGTCTGATATGTAAAAATGTGAAACAGTTCAAAAGAGAAAACTAATAGACAAATGTATAACAATCGAATTTAAGAAAAACCAATATGACAACATGAACCAAAGACAACCACTGAATTTCAGGTAGGTAGATTGATAATATATATACGTCAAAAAACATTTTAACAAGGGGACTGATCAATGCACTACAAAATGCAATAAAAACGTATATATATACATCAATCAAATAATAAGTTTGCATTCTCTGCAATAAAACAAGCTTCAAATGCTTTAAATATATTATAGAAAATCCAAATGTAACTGGTGGGTGTTTCAAACCTAGCAATTTTGAAGATACTGGCATAATAAAGAGTGGTCTTCCGACCATTCTCCAGTGTACAGATAAGATATCTACGTCTGTCTTGAATGCGTCACAACGCAAATCAATGTCACATGGAAGATAAAACTGAGTCTCATCAACAAACTGAAAATTAATATTATCTATTTATATCTTTCAATTAACATTTTGTCAAATGTAAATTACAAGGTTAAGTGAAGGTTGAAATTCTTATCATGTTAAATATCATGAACAGATTGAATATCAGAGTTTAATCAATAAAATATATAAATATATAAAACACATTAATGTCCCTTACAATATTTTTTCTTTTACATACTATAATTTTAATTTCGAAAATAAAAATAAAACTAAATTCTTTTTTATTTTCAATTATATTTAGAGAGAAAATCTTGATTTTATCAAGCTTATGACAACAGAACACTGATGAAATACAATTATACATTGACAATAAAATAGACACAAATATCTATTTTACCGGTTCTGGTTTCAATATATGTATTTTTTTCTCTCAAATTTTCTAATCAATTCTATGTAATAACGTTTGAACCAATGTAAGTAATATCATATAATAGCATACCTGTGGTATAAAGGCTAACATCTGTTCATTCATCACATATAATTTACTTGTAGCCAACAGACCAACTTCACTAGAAGGTCTACCAGTTAATCCTAACTTCTTATTTTTACCTACAATTGATGATTTAAATTAATTTAATTTTAACTGATTCAAAAGTGAATTTAATTTATACTTTTTTTCAGTTTGATAATTTATATAATATGAGATACTGAGTTCAAACATTTTTTGCAGTGTTCTAAACTGTGTCTTCCATATTTGGTATTTTATTTAACAAAAAGAGGTGGATACTGTTAATTTGTCCTCTGCTGACAAAATACCTGTTTACAGATTTAGAAATCTCTCAGGATAAACATGTATAATCGGTAGAATTGCTCACTTACTACATAGCAAAGAATAGATCAATAGGACTCATGAAGTTATAACATAGAGCTAATTTCCTAATTCTTGTAGAATACGACTTTGGTTGATTGCTTGCTTTGTTTGTATTAAAGTTTGCTTAAGCATTGTAATTAAGATTGACATATGTAAACAATATAAAATATGTGAAGTTAAATCTGTATACATTATACCAGGGACTTCAATTTGATTGAATGTTATCTTTGAGGTTAAGAACACCCAATTGTACTTGTAAACATTACTAAGCTCAAACTACATACCTAGTAAAGAGTAGATTTGAGTTAAGACTCTAGCAGGATAGACATGTATGGGATTAACTACATACCTAGTAAAGAGTAGATTTGAGTTAAGACTCTAGCAGGATAGACATGTATGGGATTAACTACATACCTAGTAAAGAGTAGATTTGAGTTAAGACTCTAGCAGGATAGACATGTATGGGATTAACTACATACCTAGTAAAGAGTAGATTTGAGTTAAGACTCTAGCAGGATAGACATGTATGGGATTAACTACATACCTAGTAAAGAGTAGATTTGAGTTAAGACTCTAGCAGGATAGACATGTATGGGATTAGCTACATACCTAGTAAAGAGTAGATTTGAGTTAAGACTCTAGCAGGATAGACATGTATGGCAGTGTTCCAGCTAGGCCGTTTTCAGAGGGCGCGGCGCCCGCCCTTTTCCGAGTGGCGCCCTGTGCCCTTTTTACAGTTTCCAGGGCGCCCTGCCTTTTTAGAAGATCGATTATATATTAATTTGCGTATTGATATGATACGCTAATTACTAAATTTTACCTGGGGAAAAGATTATGACTTTGTTTACCACCCCAAACTAATCAATGGTTACAACTGGTGTCATAATCTGTTGTTATAGGTAATCCGTTTATCGGATGGGTCATTAATGATCATCAACATTAATTCGTTCAAATAGAATCGGTCAGTCGGCAATTATCTTTGAAGAAATGTGCATATAACAACTTGGGCACAATTTGCGATGTTTACCGTAGTTTCATGGAAGAAACGTAATGACAGAAAGTTGGAAAACCATTATAAACTCGTTGAAGACATTGTTTTACTTGTTTTCTGTAAAATAAACAGAAAATTCAGACGTATTTGTCATTGACTGCCATTTTTGATACGAAAATAACAAAATCGGCCACCATATTGTGATCATATTTACATCATATTTACGTACTGTTTATAATCCTCCAAAGAAGGAGCACACCCGAATAAAGAAAAGATAACTCAATCTGATTTTTTTCCTAGCATTGAGTAACCCATTTACATATTCTAAAATGTGTCTCCATACTTCTTGCTTAAGAATATATATGTTTAGGTATTTATTTTGAGTTATGGGAAAAGTTAAAGAGGGTCTTAGTAGCAGTGTTGGTAGGGTGCCTTGGTCATCTTTTTCTGTATTCTTTATTTTTGATACTATTTTTCACTGTTGCTTTATATCCTAAAATTGTGAATTTACTGAGCACAGCTGTTTTGTGCTGTATTGCCATCAAGCACAGCAGGGGTAGAAAGGTGAAACTGGTAAAATGTGGTAGACCATAGAAACAGTATGAAACAGATCTCCTTTCAAAACATACTGCATATAAAGTTCAACTGTGCCAAGCAATGATAAAAAAACTTGTGTGACAAGCTGCTTGACAAGTTTTTCAGCCTTAAAAGTAGAAAGATAGAGTTCTATATGGGCTAAAGATGTTGTTCTTGTATAACCTGTGATTCAACGAATAAACACAAGTGTTTGATTAACATCTTTTATTAAAATATGCCCTTTTCATATTATCATATCGCGCGTTAAATGCCCTTTTTCAGGATTGGCACCCTGCCCTTTTGAAAACCTAGCTGGAACACTGTATGGGATTAACTACATACCTAGTAAAGAGTAGATTTGAGTTAAGACTCTAGCAGGATAGACATGTATGGGATTAACTACATACCTAGTAAAGAGTAGATTTGAGTTAAGACTCTAGCAGGATAGACATGTATGGGATTAACTACATACCTAGTAAAGAGTAGATTTGAGTTAAGACTCTAGCAGGATAGACATGTATGGGATTAACCTGTGCCACTGTCTGGACACTTATTCCATGTTCCTCTAACTTATCCTGCATCCAGTTATCTTCTGCTAATACTACAACTGAAAACAAATAAGACTGGAAATGAATAGATTAACATGGAAAAAAGGGTTCTTGTAAAAAATATTAAATAATTCAGCTTAGCTTAAAGTATATTTCATGTTTGTAAAGCTATCATCATGTCCTAATTTGTATAGTGTGGATTTATATATTTTACTGAGTTTATTTTTGTAGCCATTTTATCTGCTTGCAAAATTTTGTACACTTAATGACCCTGTTTCCTACATTGGGGGCATAATAATAGATTAAAAGAAGAAATTTTAACCTGAACAATGGATTTGACCAACTTACAATATTCATATCAACCAATCTTAAAGAGTTGCCGAATTGTTATCCTCTAAGATCTGACTTCTAATAATACAGAATTATACATATTCAACACTAATACATAATAAACAAGTAGATAAAAAGCAATTTCTTCTATTCTGAAATCTTAATAATGTTGGATAAAACAAGTACATCTTCAACATTACAAAGTTATAAAATAATTCATGTTTATTTAATTATACACTAACCTTGTACAACAATATCAGGTTTAGGTTCAGACACCAGTCTTCTGTTCAATGGATCTAATTCTCCCGGGGATAGGAAACCCTGAAACAATACAAATTTAAAACATACTGGTTGATTCATGGATTTTGTCACATTTTGGTGGAAAGCAATTTTAATACTTGTTTTGGCATCTTCTTCTTCTTCTTTCGTAATTCCCTCCTGTTTAGGAGCACTTGGATGAGACCGATAAATGTTAACAGTATCTGTACATTAAAACACACAATAAATCCTCTGAAAAATATGAATGAACAGTATCCTCCACCATACAAACATGAAAAACCAGTGTATGTTCAACAAGTCGTGAATTTATTTATAAGCATTAATATAGAGACTTTTAAAGTAATGTAATGTTAAAATGGTAAGAGACATAAATAAATTACATGTTCGTAAGGCTTAGGAATCATAATTTTAAGTAGGTGCTTTTTAATGCAATATTTAATCATAAGCATGATTAATTTGGATGTAGAGTAATATTATTTAATTAGGCTTAACGTTAATTTTAAACTGACAAGATATAATATAATTAGTATGTTCCTTTAGTGTAAGTATAAAGTAACTAAATGTTCTTATAAGATGAAAATTTATAAAATCTGAAATCATGACTTTGATGTTATAGTAAGTAGTATTATTTTGATTGGTTTAATAATGTTCGTATGGCGTACTACTTTTAAGTTTTTAGATATGAGGCTGGCTTGACCATACACAGAGATATACCCCCTAACTCCACGCACTAGCTAGGCATTAGTAATGTTCATTCTTTTCATGTGGATTAGGTGGCAGTAGTCCCTTGATTTCATTTCTATTGTTCTTAGTATCATTTTGTCATTCAGTAGAATATTCCTTTCAACAAAGCTTTGACAGTCTATCAATAATTCCGTGATAGCCATTTTGCTATTGAAATTGATTGTCCATACACTACTTCCAATTTTGCTAACAATATATTCTTTTATCTGTTGAAAGTGAGATTTTCAAATGTGTCTATACGCTGGGCAGCTTGTTAGAAGGTGTTGAAGATCTTCAGCTTCAATCTTACATATTGGGCAGGTAGGATCTATCCTTGCTTGATTGAATTTTGCTTTTAAGGATTGAAACATGTATGTTCCAGTTAACATGTGTACTTTTGTAGCTGTTTTTCTAACATCTTTGACGGAGCTCGATATTGTATCCCATACGTTGTGAGTTTGTCCAATATTCAGGTTTCTTTTTGATAGCAATTTGAATGTTGATTTTTCTTCACAATCTGCTTTTAGTTTGACTGTCCAGTGAGATGAAATAGCTGTTCGTACGATGTTTTTCCAGTCTAGTTTGTTGTAACGTTGATTCATTTTTTCGTTGAATGATGGGAGTTGATACATGTCCAGTATGTCATTTAGCTGAATTTTTTATGTACAAAAAACAGGACAGGTATATTGTATGGGGAAAATTGTGTGTTTAACAAGGGAAATTGATCAAGGGAGCAGTGTTTTTTAAATAGTGACATTGACAGGCACTTTTAAAATCCTCTGTCAACAACAACTGACATATTTCTTGTTATAACAATATACATGTAATTATCATAAAACTAATTTAACAAGAGTGGACAGAGCTACTCTACTATGGTGAAGAAATATAACTTAATATAATGAGTGAAAATATACATACCTCTGTAATTAGTTTAGCAAGTATATAAAGAGATTCTCCCCATAATTGTGGTAGTTTTCCAATGGCATGTCTTTCTTGACTTTGGGGCTTTTTCTTCTCTAGTTCAACCTGCAGCATAAAAATATTGAGGTATTTTAAGATTTATTATTATCTTAAGAATTGATGTATTTTGCAATTATCAAAAAGCAAAGTTTTTCAAAAAAAGGTAAATAATGTCTATAAGAATAAAGCATGGTATTTAAAGTGTTAGTTAGATATGGTGTGTTAGTTAGATATGGTAACTATATTCTGAGGTTTTACAATATAAAATATACATAGTTTTCAATAGCAAAGCACTTAGAATTGGTTGTTCTTCGATGACAGTTCAACAGACAATTTAGGCATTTAAATTGGAAGTCAAATATGCTTATTTTATTAGCTTAGTGTTCTTGTTCTCTTGTTTAACATTGTCATTTCAGGGCCTTTTATAGCTGACTATGTGGTATAGGATTTGCTCATTGTTGAAGGCTGTATGGTTACCGAAAGTTGTTAATGTCTGTGTCATTTGGTCTCTTGTGAAGAGTTGTCTTATTGTTAATCATACCACATCTGCTATTTTCCTCTTGTGTTATTTAAGCATATGAAGAAATTAGGATGTAAGCAGGCAGAATATTGAAACAATCACAAACAAAAATGTGTCCATAGTACACGGATGTCTTCACTATCATTTTCTATGTTCAGTGGACCGTGAAAATGGGGGGAAATCTCTTATTTGGCAATAAAATTAGAAAGATCATATCACAGGAAACATGTATACTAAGTTTCAAGTTGATTGGATTTCAACTTCATCAAAAACTACCTTGACCAAAAACTTTGACCTGAAGCGGGACAGATGAAAGAACGAACGAAACAGACGAACGGAGGTACAGACCAGAAAACATAATGCCCCTCTACTATCGTAGGTAGGGCATAAAAACATACCTCTGTTTGATTAACTTATATGTTTACCTTTTCATTTGGTACAACATACATTTCTGGTACATATGGAATGCCTTCTTCAGATTTAATGATCACAGTATCCATAAGCTTGGAATATAACTGGACCTGTAAACAGTTATGACATGTTTTCAAAGGATTAGGTTCAGTAATGTCTTGATATGGCTCCTATTTCTAGCTTACAGATAAAATGAATATGAAAGATAATCCAATGATTAAACAGAAATTGGGTCTTTTTGAAAAAAAATCTTCATAATGGTGTTCTTTTAATGACATCACAAATGGTGCACAATTTCCTTTTCCAGAAAAATTCAAAAAAAAACCCTCAATTGCCATTCATTTTCTGGACTGAAAACAAAAAAGATCTTTTATCATAATGTTAGTTACCGGTATTATAATTTACATATCTGACTTGAATATAAATCTAGTTTGTCTGTCTAAGCTTGCCCAAAATATTTTCTATGCTTAAATTCGGTTAAAATCCAGTTAATTTTGTAATCTTTCAACAAAATCTCTACTTTTGGTCTATTTGGTTTCTAAATACTACTGAGTTAATATAAGACAAACTTGAGTGATTTTAACTAAATAAGGTATGTTTTTCTCCTGAAACAATAAACTTAATATTTGAGGCAAAAAATGGCCCTTACCCAAAAATCTCAAATTTTGGTGGGAAAATACCTTTTGGATTTCATTGTTCTATCAAAATTTTCATAGAAATAAATTAGTTTCACCACAGTATTGATATAAACTAGAGGCTCTAAAGAGCCTGTGTCGCTCACCTTGGTCTATGTGAATATTAAAGGAAGCAGATGGATTCATGACAAAATTGTGTTTTGGTGATGGTGATGTGTTTGTACATCTTACTTTACTGAACATTCTTGCTGCTTAAAATTATCTCTATCTATAATGAACTTGGCCCATTAGTTTCAGTGGAAAATGTTAGTAAAAATTTATGAAAATTGTTAAAAATTGACTATAAAGAACAATAACTCCTAAGGGGGTCAATTGACCATTTCGGTCATGTAGACTTATTTGTAAATCTTACTTTGCTGAACATTATTGTTGTTTACAGTTTATGTCTATCAATAATAATGTTCAACATAATGACCAAAAACAGCAAAATTTCCTTAAAACTTACAATTCAGGGTCAGCAACCCAACAACGGGTTGTCCGATTCATCTAAAAATTTCAGAGCAGATAAATGTTGACCTGATAAACAATTTTACCAATGTCAGATTTGCTCTAAATGCTTTGGGTTTTGAGTTATAAGCCAAAAACTGCATTTTACCCCATGTTCTATTTTTCAAACAGTAGTTTCAGAGGAGATGATTTTTGTAAAATATTACTAAGATTTATGAAAAATGGTTAAAAATTGACTATAAAGGGCAATAACTCCTAAAGGGGTCAACTGACCATTTCAGTGATGTTGACTTATTTGTAAATCTTACTTTGCTGAACATTATGGCTGTTTACTGTTTATCTCTATCTATAATAATATTCAAGATAATAACCAAAAACAGCAAAATTTCCTTAAAATTGCTAATTCAGGGCCAGCAACCCAACAACGGGTTATCCGATTCATCTGAAAATTTCAGGGCAGATAGATTTTCACCTGTTTAACAATTCTACCCCATGTCAGATTTGCTCTAAATGCTTTGGGTTTTGAGTTTTAAGCCAAAAACTGCATTTTACCCCTATGTTCTATTTTTAGCCATGGCGGCCATCTTGGATGGTTGGCCGGGTCACCGGACACATTTTTTAAACTAGATACTCCAATGATGATTGTGGCCAAGTTTGGTTTAATTTGGCCCAGTAGTTTCAGAGGAGAAGATTTTTGTAAAAGTTAACGACGACGACGGACGACGACGGACGCCGGACGCCAAGTGATGAGAAAAGCTCACTTGGCCTTTTAGGCCAGGTGAGCTAAAAAAATTAACATGACTATGGATACAAACTTTTTTTTTATTAGTACAATATTAAAAATACTTTAAACCAACAAAAACTAGAAATTTATAAAAAAATTCAATCTTGTATAAGACTTTGATAGACTTTCCAAATCTTACTGAATTTTAAAGTGCGTATTGTTATGCGTTTACTTTTCTACATTGGTTAGAGGTATAGGGGAGGGTTGAGATCTCACAAACATGTTTAACCCCGCCGCATTTTGGCGCCTGTCCCAAGTCAGGAGCCTCTGGCCTTTGTTAGTCTTGTATTATTTTAATTTTAGTTTCTTGTGTACAATTTGGAAATTAGTATGGCGTTCATTATCACTGTACTAGTATATATTTGTTTAGGGGCCAGCTGAGGGACGCCTCCGGGTGCGGGAATTTCTCGCTACATTGAAGACCTGTTGGTGACCCTCTGCTGTTGTTTTTTATTTGGTCGGGTTGTTGTCTCTTTGACACATTCCCCATTTCCATTCTCAATTTTATTTTAATGTATTTACTTATACAAAAATCTTGCTTACCTCCTCTTTGTTATTAAAGAAGGCTGCATCAAGTAATAGGTATGCAAAGAACATAGGCCACTGACATTCAATGTGTTCAAACACTTGTAGTTCCCATGGTTCATAGTGTAAGCGGTTTCTATCCTGAAAATTAATACACCAATAACATGTATTTTGTTATCCAACCACAATACACTAATATTAAGTCAGAAATCAGTGTGTTCATTCATTATTGTAATTTCTTGACAATCATAAAATGCAAGATCAAGTTATGCAAAATTACTGAAACATTCACAATTTTAGCACTTTGGGCTAATTTCTAGATGATTTTTCTCTAAAAAAGGAAGTGGCCGCATTTGTGTTCAATCTTAATATTGAAAAACATGTCGTATTTGATGATTATGCATAACATATATAGAAGGTTGAGACTGATCACAAATGTGACTACTTCATTTTTTGGACAGAAAAAAATCTGAAATAAAATGCTTCATTGAGCGCAGCCTTATTCGACCGCAGAGGTTGAACCTTGAACAGTTCGGGCAAATTTGGACACAATATTCAAGCTTAATACTGTCTGAACTTGGATCGTGATCAAATTTTTTACATACTATAGGTTTCTGACACAAAATAAATGTCAAGATCTTAAAAATTTATTGAGCAATACTACTACTGTGCAATTAAAGATTTCTTCTTGAAATATTTGAAATTTTAAAATATTTTGAAGAAGAAAAAATTGGAACCCCCCAAAGTTTTAGATTCCCACCTATAGAGCAATTACTACCACCCTATATCCCATTATTTTCCTTAGTAGTATGAAATCTTGTAGTACAATTTCAGAGAGATCCATACACTTAAACACAAGTTATTGTCTGGAAACTAGAAAAATACTTGTTTTTGGCCCCTTTTTGGCTCTTAATTCCTAAACTGTTGGCACCATAACCCCCAAAATGAATCCAAACCTTCTACTTGTGGTATTTAACATTGTGGTACAATTTCAGAGCAATTGAAATACTTATACACAAGTTATTTTCCTGAAAGTAGAAAAATGCTTGTTTTGGGCCCCTTTTTGGCCCCTAATTTAAAAACAATTGGGACCATCATCCCCAAAATCAATCCCAACCTTCCTTTTGTGGTATTGAACCTTCTTATAAATTTCATAGAGATCCATTCTATTTAACTTAAGTTATTGTCCGGAAACCAAATGTGTCTTTCGTGACAATTTGACGTCAAGGGAACACTTCAATGTTCAATGTGAATATGTACATCAAGTCTCTGATAACATGAGATATTGGCTTGTGTATAACATACATTCATGTAAAGATCAGCAAATATAATGCTATGTAATTTCATGTTTTAAGTAAGCTTACCTCTTTTGCCGTCCAGTGACCATCTCTAAGAAATCTAGCACAACCATACTTTCCCTATTTATTAACAAAGAAAAGGAAACTAATACTATGCTTCTAAAACTATTATGTGTCATTTAACAAATGGTCTTGTTTTATGTGACAGCCTACTACTAGTCCGAAGACCAATATTTGGGCCATTTTTTTATGTGTTTAAACAATGTTTTGCAAATATTTGCTATTGGGAATAAAATTTCACTATTCTGGGCCATAGGACTTGTGGTTAACGATTCAGACTAATGTGATGTGATGTGATAAAATAGTGATTCTTCACATTAAGGTGGCTCATGGGTACAAAAATTTTAGCAAAAAATTAAACCTTTATTTTTTTCATTACAAATTTTATTTATTACACTATTAGTTGTTACTTTATGATATGGTACAAAAAACAACCCAAAAAAATTATTTGGTTTGGCCCCAGATGACTTTAAAAATTGAAAAAGCTCCAAATTATCTCCCTTTGGTGCAAAAATGCCATTTTTTGGCCTTAAATTTGAACTATCTTTTTTAACTCATCGGTGACCTATATTTTTTATTATTGTTTTCAAATAAGCTGTACATAAACTAAATAATTGTTAAATTTAAGCGATTTCTTATATTAGGTTATTTTTTTATTTCGATATTTCCTCTTTTTCTCCTATTAGTTCAACAGAAAAAAAGGACATTAACAAAAATGTATGCTTCTTCTAGAGGCAGATTTTAGCTTAAATGAACGGTGACCCCATTTTTTTATTTCATTTTTCTTTTAAGTATATGATAAAGTTCATTTATGAAAAAATATAGCGAAATCCTATATTAGAAAAAAAAAAATCATTTATACCCAGGAGCCCCCTTAAAACACCTGATTTTTCTATCTTTCCTTAAAAGGCATTAGTAATTGTATCTTGCAGTATTTGGAACACTATAATGTTGAATTGTTTATAATTTTTTGATTCTATGAATTATAAGTTTGTACCCTGTATCTTGTGTTCATCACTCACTACTAACATCCTATTTAAAGCAACAAAAATGAAAAGATAAGAAATGTTTGCTATCTTTTATCACTAGTATTTAACATAAGAAATGTTTGCTATCTTTTATCACTAGTATTTAACATAAGAAATGTTTGCTATCTTTTATCACTAGCATTTAACATAAGAAATGTTTGCTATCTTTTATCACTAGTATTTAACATAAGAAATGTTTGCTATCTTTTATCACTAGTATTTAACATAAGAAATGTTTGCTATCTTTTATCACTAGTATTTAACATGAGAAATGTTTGCTATCTTTTATCACTAGTATTTAACATGAGAAGACAAATAAGAATGATTTTTTTTGCTATATTCTCAATTTTCATGACATAAATATTTAAAAAAATTACATATCTGTACCAAAATGTTAAGAAACCAACCTGTAATTTTTCTTTAATCATGTTCTTGGTTTCCTCAATTATTCGAGTATCATCTACTGCAAATGCTGGAAAACTTAATATGGACAACAAAGCTGCATCTATTTCCTAAAAAATGTACAGAAAATAGTCAGTTGTACTACAATAAAATTGAGAATGGAAATGGGGAGTGTGTCAAAGAGACAACAATCCCACCAAAGAGCAAATAACAGCCGAAGCAGAGTTGGGGTAATTGTAATTGTAATCGTTAATCAGCTGTAATTGATTACAATTTTTCAAGTAATCATTGTAATCATTAATCACCCAAAAATCTGATTACATGTAATTTAATTTAATCAATTACTTTTCAAAATACCCTGTAATCCTGATTACTTTATGATTACATTCTGATTACAATGGAAAAAAAAATAATCTTAAACTGTGTTTATGGTCATTAACGGAAACTGTTTGTTATTCTTATTCAATTTATTGAACATGTTAAAGATAGTTTTTTTTTATAAAGCATGACAATTGGGTTGTATACTTCAGTAAAACATAAACTGTTACAGTATTTAAAAGTCATCAACAATGATCAATAGCCTAAAAAGAGACCTATAATACAATTTTATGTTTCTGGCCTAAGTGAAAGATATTGTACATACATTCACAATTTAAAGATGTACATATATATTTGATAATAATTTATCAATGATTTGTTATATTCAAGTAATACTTTTCTTTAACCCTTAATTATAATCTTTGTTAATGTTGTGATTTTTGTCAACTTTGAATTGACAGGTAGGAAACCAATTAAGGTTTGTTTTTATTGCAATTACCAACTGAGTATAGCTGTAGGACAATATATGGTAAAAGATAAATCAGACATGTGATCAATTATCTAATTAGCACAAAATGTATTAAAAATTTAAAAAACAAATATCTTGTTTAAAATAAGCAATTTTTTGTATGTATTTGGACTGGACATGTAAAATGCAATGATTTTTAGCACTTGTATTTTGTTTACTATTTGATTAAACTGGTCACTTTATTTCATCCATATTTTAACTCCCATAAACTGCACCTTGAAACAAATATAAATTAAAGTCTAAAATAGGTCAGAAGACAAACAGCAAACGCTTTTGATAAAGCTATATTCAATTGAAGTCAAAATAATAATCAGAGATTAATGATGATAAAGTTCGATGGGTCAACATACCAGTGACACAATGTTCATGTATGTATGAAGTGAACTTTTGAGGTTTATTAAATAGATGAAGTTTGAAGTTATCATTTTATAATATAGAATACACAATACTTTCTAAAAAATGCTATAGTTATATATTAAACATTTATTCATTCACATCATGCAAAATGTGTTTTTTTTAATTCATTGTAATCAGATGTAATCATGATTACTTTGCCAATGTAATCATTAATTTAATCAGACACTTTCAGAAATGATGTAATCATTAATTTAATTTAATCGTACAAATGACAAAGTAATTGTAATTTAATCAATTACATTGAAAGTAATCGGACCCATCTCTGAGCCGAAGGCCACCAATAGGTCTTCAATACAGTGAGAGAAACTCCCGCACCCAGAGGCTTACCTCAGCTGGCCCCTTAACAAAAATGTATACTAGTTCAGTGATAATGAACGTCATACTAAACTCTGAAAAAACAAAACTTGTATACCACATAACACAAAAGAACCTAAATCATACTCTGTTGCAATATTTTTTTTTGCTGTAATTGAAATTTTCACTTGAAACAGCTCAAGTCAGTTTACTTTATATATAATTTACCTCTGCAATTATTTTTTAGCAATGATACGTTATTTCAATTACCTCTGCTATAGTAACCATTACTGTATAGACCAATCTGTCTAAGGGTACTTACTTTGGAATTTGATTCTCTGGGTAACATAGAGTGAAGAATGGCCTGTAATAAATATTTTCAAAAAAGTTAAACAGCTACAAATACAAAAATCTTCATTTTACTTACTAACAAGAGAGATTCAGGATAATTCAAACTGTTGTTATTTCAAAGAAGAGATAGAAAAAGATGTATGTTTTGACATTTTTCTATGCACATGGCAATTTTATACACAAGACAAATTAAGCATACGTATGAATAAAACAGATCTACACTATAAAAGGTTGACCACACTGTTCTAGTTTGACAACTTCAACCTTATGAAAACCTGCTGTAAGATGACATCTCCCCAGGGCTTCCAAAACGGTCATATATTCCGGTCATTTGTATAATGTCCGGTAAAAGTCCGGCTGGGCAAAGAATGAAACGGTCATATACTTTTTATTTTTCAAGGCTTTTTCGGTCATTTTTACATAATTCACGATCTTTTTGACCCAACCTTTTGCCTTTAACATCAACACGTTTCCGGTCATAAATGTGACATGATGATTAATTACTATCAAAACAACACCTACTTCAATGCTTTCTAATTTTAATCAAGGCTAATTAGTAGTTGGACAGCTGAAATCTACCTGTTCAGGTGACAGGTGAACTATGATCAGTACCGGACATCGTATAAATTGATCGGTTTAATCACAAATATTTTCTTACATTTCAGCGGTTTGTATCTAATTGATTTCATTCTAAAGATTAAAATTATTAGAAATTAGTTTATCAAAATGATTTGATGAAAAATTTTAAGGTTTTAAATAAAAAATCGTCAGAACTATGTCGTATGAACTAGAACACGTGTGCGCATGTGCACAGGTGGGAAATTTAATAATGCATCCTACATTTCTTCAAAAATGCTAAAATTATCAATGATACCTGTATCTAACGTTCAATTCAAGTATTTTGTTGAAGAAATAACGTGGAAAGAGCTTCTTCTCTCAGTCGTGCTTTGTAAAAATACATGGATTTTACGTATCCGTTTATGGTCCATGTTTTACCATTGTCAAGTCAACATCCGGTTGAAAACGAAAGTAGTTTTTGACAATGTCATTTTGCACAAATAAAAAGTCTATGGCAGATATGAGCACGCTGATGTGCACACTTTGAATGATGCACTGCCAATTTAACAGTAACATCCTAACATCAAATTCATATCATATCAAAGTAAAGTTTAAAATTGTTTTTTTTTTAATGTAATGTCAATCATTGGAATGGCCATCTGATTACCATAATTGCCTTTTGTGACTAAGTCTTAAGGGATTAAAATCGGGATCAAATATGAAATGTCCGGCTGGCTCAAATATTTTTTGGAAGCCCTGCATCTCCCATGTATTAATGTTTTCATGCAAATAATCTTGTATTGATCCCAACACCGTATAGGTATCTGAAGTTATCACATGAATTTTGTTGGTAAAATGAAATAGAACACAGTAAATTAAACAGTTTATATTAGAACTTAAGTATTGTGATTTTAAAAAGCAAACATTTTTGTACCAACATAACCTGTGAGATCTTTTGTTCATTAAAAATAATTTTAAAATGAGATTGAATAAATGAAAGGACATGATGTTACTGCAATCTACTGACACAGGATATACATTATTGGCTTTACCATAGTAAAATACTAAACCTCATCACTTTCGGACTACAAACAGTCCAAACAGGCTTTATCAGAACATACCTGGCACTGTTGAGCCTCATCAGGAAGTACATGTACCACAGAATGAGGCCCTCCTCTAGATCCAAACAGATCTAATTCATTAATAGCTTCCAAGGCAGCCTGAAATTCAAAATTCAAAAATTAAACATGAGTACCCAGGGGTCGATTTTTAAGCTTTTTGTTTACTGGTCAGCTAGACCAATGGACTGAAAAATCTACTGGTGTAGCTCCAAATCTATACTGGTCAAAATGACATTCATTTGACAAAAACTAATATAAATGATAGATGCTTACTTTTATTTTCATGCTTTTTTTTTTACATACATTTATCAAGAAAAAGAGACTATTGATCCTGATTTT
The DNA here is from genome assembly GCF_963676685.1 of Mytilus edulis. Classification (NCBI taxonomy): domain Eukaryota; kingdom Metazoa; phylum Mollusca; class Bivalvia; order Mytilida; family Mytilidae; genus Mytilus; species Mytilus edulis. The sequence continues at coordinate 23,834,929 of NC_092351.1, read as the reverse complement.
GATTTAAAAGCTTTGATAATCTCAATGATTTTTTTTATCAAAATCAGGATCAAGGACAGAAAAATGTCAACATTGTCTTCCACATTATCACAATCCTTTTGGCAATTTCAAAAACTTTATTCCGATCTTCCTTTTGAATGTCACTTATTACAATTATTTTGTAGGGCATAACTCCTTTCAAAAATTTCCACATTTTGTATTGTTGTGAAGGACGCTCACCTGAGATTAATTAATTTGACCAATTATAATATGTAGTACCCCCAGTAATGTGTAACTGATTTTGCATGTAATTTTTTTGAAAACAAACCGAGATTGCCATTCAAATACTACTGGTCTTGGACCACCAGACCATTGCTAATTTTGACCCCTGAGAACCGGGTAACTTCTACAGGCATTCATAAGTCTAAAACATTATAAATGTATCTATAAGGTTTGAAAAGTTTTAAATAAGGGAGCTCTCTGTTCTCAATTCATATGTTGTGCTTAAGTGAAGTAGAATTGGTTAAAGAGAAATTTAGTTATCGTACAAAGTGTGAACAGACAAATTAATGGACCATTAAATACCTCCAGCCTTTAATGGGAGGATAATGGACCATTAAATATTTCCAGTCTTTAATGGAAGTATAATGGACCATTAAATACCTCCAGCCTTCAATGGGAGGATAATGGACCATTAAATATTTCCAATCTTTAATGGAAGTATAATGGACCTCCAGCCTTTGATGGAAGTATAATGGACCATGAAATACCTGAAGCCTTTTATGGAAGTATAATGGACCATTAAATACCTGCAGCCTTTTATGGTAGTATAATGGACCATTCAATACCTCCAGCCTTTTATGGGAGTATAATGGACCATTCAATACCTCCAGCCTTAATTGGGAGTATAATGGACCATTAAATATCTCCAGCCTTTAATGGGAGTGTAATGGACCATTAAAAACCTCCAGCCTTTAATGGGAGTATAATGGACCATTAAATACCTCCAGCCTTTAATGGGAGTATAATTGACCATTAAATACCTCCAGCCTTTGATGGAAGTATAATGGACCATTAAATACCTCCAGCCTTTAATGGGAGTATAATGGACCATTAAATACCTCCAGCCTTTAATGGGAGTATAATGGACCATTAAATACCTCCAGCTTTTAATGGGAGTATAATGGACCATTAAATACCTCCAGCCTTCGATAGAAGAAAAGAAATCAATACTACCTTAGCCATTCCAATTGAACTGGAATTTAATTCTGGATATCCATGATTGGTTTTATCTCCTCTCTCCCATATACCATAATCCTGAAATTGAAAAAAATCTATACTGAGACATGGAATACATGTAAAGTTCATTTTCTTTATGTATATATGCAAATAAATTGCTTTGCTGAGCGCAGCTGGATATGACCGCAGATGTCCAAACCTGAAAACTTGGGGCCAAAATGGAAATTCATGCTTGATACAGGTCTGAATTTGGATTGTAATTATATTTTTGACACATAATAGGTTTCTGACACAGAATAACTGTAGTCAAAGAACTTCAAATTGGTTATATGATTTAAATTTATATTCAATTTTTTGCTTATGTGCAATACACTATGCTGTTGCGAATTGACCCAACAATTCTTATTTGGGCCCTTTTTTTGGCCCCTTATTCCTAAACAATTGGGACCATAACCCCAAAAATCAATACAAACCTTCCTTTAGAGGTTATAAACCTTGATTTCTATTTACTTATACTAAAGTTATTATCAGGAAACGATCTGTCTTTGGACGACAACGTGATAGCAAGATACGACCAATATTTTTTTTATTTTTAGCAGTCGTATAAAAAAATATAGAGTTCACATCTCATAATATATTTATGAGGATATGCTGAATATATGCCAATTAAACAGCAACCATAAATACTTTTTTTTCCATTGTTGCATTTACTTTGTAATTGTTGTTGGACTCCAATTTACAGTTTATAAAGTTAGAAACATGTGCTGTGTGTTCCAACCAAAATGAATATCTGTGGTTGTTCTATCCAAAATCATATATTTTAGTTCAAACAATTTACTATTATCATGATTATGTACTTTGAGATATATATTGTCATGTATTTTTTAAAATACTGTAAAGCACTATCATTTTAGACACGGTAAATTACCTATATCAGAATTCAGTACTATTTCTTTACTTTAAAGTTATTGTAATATTTAGGTGCCAGGAGTTGATTTCACACAATAAATTAGTAGTTAGTCATAAACAGTTAAGTATACTTACGATCAATTTTGTCATAACTTTTTCATGAAACCGACTCCTGCATTTTACAGTACTTGATTTGTACTTAAAATTTTGGTACAGAAATAATACCAACAGATATCATAACTTTAAGAGACAAATTTTTAAAATGCTGAAAATGTAACAGTGTAACCAAAAACCTGTAGTACAAATCAAGCACTGTAAAATACCTAAATATGACAATAATTTGAAAGTAGCAAAATAGTACTACTACTGAATATCAAAAGTAGATTTACAGTACTGCAGATTTTTGGTATAGAAATAGTACCTATGCAAAAGTAGCTGTCAGTAGTCTGCACCAAAAACTTTTTCAACTACTAGTTCGAAGACTAATATTCTGACATTTTTCTTATTTGGCCAAACAAAGTTTTGCAAAAACTTACTAGGCCGAATGAAATTTTACTAGTCTGGGGCATCGGACTAGTGGCTAACCCTGCAGACTGCAGGCTGTGTACATTATGTGAAGTACAAATCAAGAGTGCAATGTACTGTAAATTCAAAAACTTTTGGATTGCAAAGTTTTTATCAATGCGAAAAATGTGACAGTATATAAGGTTTGCATTTTTAAAAACTCCCATTCGTTATGTCAGATGACCCTTTGTTGATACATTTAGCATTAATTCCAACACAATTCCATCACAATTTTTGTAATTCACTTCTATAAGATCTCATATTTTACCTTTAATCAGTGATTCCTAATTATAATGCTTACAAGCATCTACAAAATGTATTTCAGATATTACAGTACTTAAGTAATTCACTCACTGGAGTTCTATATGCAGATTCTATATAAAATACAAGGTTCTGTACGAAAGATACTTCATCAAGTGTGTAAACAATTTGTAAACCTACAATAGACAAAATTATCATTTAAAAAAAAAATCTTTGATAAAGAGTCATGAATTAAATTGACACTAAAACTAATTGGATGAAAATCAATTGCAATTCTTCTACATTGTATTAAAAGTTACGAATATCTGTCATTGTTATTAAGTTGAAAAATTTCAAGATATAAAGATGTCCTTTTATTTTCTATTTGTTAATAGGTCATGCTGTCTCATAGACATGTATATCCAATTTTTTTATCCATCCTCATGTAATCAATATGCAACTGCAAACATAATATAAACAAGAATGTGTCCAAAGTACACGGATGCCCCATCCACACTATCATTTTCTATGTTCAATGAACCGTGAAAATGTGGAAAAATCTCTAATTTGGCATTAAAATTAGAAAGATCATATCATAGGGAACATGTGTACCAAGATTCAAGTAAATTGGACTTCAAAAACATAATGCCCATATATGGGGCATAAAAAATATCTGATAGTTTTTCTGTTCTGTAGTTAACACAATACAATTATATTACATATCTTAATTCCTTCAAACACAAAATAAAATTTATTGAAAACAACCACTGGAAGCATTTGTAAAATTATTTCATCATTTTTAACTTTTCATAGAATGTTATCCAGTTGTACCATGAATATTGAACATCATCATTATTTTTTAAAACTCCTGTATGCCATGTACATTTTTTTTCTTTTTTCTTACAAAGATTCTATAGATCTATATGCTTTTCTATGATGACGACCTCAAGAAAGATGAGTTATATAACTATTTCTTTGTCAGTTTGTGGACCTCAAGAAAGATGAGTTATATAACTATTTCTTTGTGCAACCCTCTAAAACCAAGTATTTTTAATGCTTTATTTGATAAATAGATCCAAATATTTGTTTATTAGTTGTGCGTGTCTACTACCTGAAGCTGTGATCTGTGCCAGCATCAGTAGGTATAAGGAAGTAGCATCTATCTGAAGATGTCCCCATTGTGTATCTCCTACAACAGTTTTACCAGTCAAACTACAATACTTGGCATGGAGAGCATCCGTTTTGTTCTGGCTATATTTAAATTTCTCAAGTTTGTTCACTTGCATCATCATACATCTTAAAAGTCCTCTCATTAACTTTACCACTGACTGCAAAAGTAAAAATAAACTACTGTGTATTCATTATTATTTAATAGCTCAAGAACACATAGAAAGATGACAAACAAAGAAGTTATGGGTACTTTATTGACCCAATCATATATTTCTAATACTTTTCCCGACCTATTCACATATTTTCATGCTTGAAAAAGTGACTTATTCCAGCAACATCCTATATATGCTATCACCTTGTGTATACTGTATAAACATTAATTTTCATGGGGTTAAAATTTCGTGGTTTTGTATCCAAAAGTAAGTTTGTGGGGATTAATTTTCGTGGTTTTTAAGTTTAGAAAACAGTTATGTAAATGTCAAGATTATAATCTGATGTAAAGAAAACCTTTGAATATCGCTGTCTAATCAATTAACTTATTTATTTCATTGTATGTATTTATGTTCATCTTTTATATAATGTCAATAAGATTTTGTCAGATCATAAAATAATGTAAATCTACAGTTAAATTTTCGTTGGGGTTTTAATTTCGTGGATAATTTGTATCCAAGAAATAAACAAAATCCTCAAAGAAAAATTCTACTTATACAGTATATATAGGAAGTGGACCCTTTTTTTGTGCATGTAACTTGCTTGTATGCATATTTGTTCAAAACAACAATATTAAACTTGACCTCCATTTTAAAATCACTTTCACAATTTAAAAAGAATTGGTTATATAATCATAAGTTTTAATACATTGTATGATTGTACACAGAAGTAACTTAAATTGTCATAATCATGATAATACAATATATCAATTAATGAGAATTACTCCTGAGTGGAATGAAAAATCCTTAACATCAAACTTGACCTCAGTCTTGTCATCAGTCTTAACAAATTTGAATAGCATTGGTTGAAAAGTTAAAATATTAGTGAACTGAAACTGTAGGCAGCTAGCTGTACATTCATCTCTTTAACTCTGTCATAGTTCAATTAATTAATAACTGGATAAAATGTACATTTATTCTTTATTTAGTTATTAGGACAATCCTATGCATGAATATATACCTGTTCTAATTCAAATGATTTGGCCCTGTCCTCATCCAAATCTGCTGTTTTCCTGTAAGCCAGAGCCAAACCCCATACCGCCATAATGGAATAAACATTGTCTCTGACCCAGGCATGATTGTTTGTTTCACTGGCTGGAAAAAGTCCAGTAACAGGATTCTGAAATTATAAATTATAAAATTATATATATATTTATTCTAAAATATTATAATCAATTACAAAAAATGTTATCATGGTTATCAGGAATAGACAATACATATACGCAGGGGCGGATCCAAGATTATTGATTAGGGGGGGGGGGGGGGGGGGGGGGGCGCAAAGTTTTATTCTCAGCTCACCTGACCATTACAACAGCGAATTTTGTGAAAAAAGGATGTTTTGGGACTTCGATTATCAAAGAAATAGATTATAAAAACTGCAAATACAATGTAACATTTGTTTTTTCTTTAACTGCTAAAAATCTATATTATACTTGTCATCCAACATAGCTCCGCGCTTGACACCTTCCTTTGAAATAATTAATAAATCGTAGGTCAGTTGATAAGTAATCACGTTGATTCTGACAAACTGACTGTTTTTTTTATACTTTGACTGTTAAAAATGATGGAATGGTCTCTTCTGATACTTAAATAAGCTGAAGACAACCCATGCTTTGCAAATTTTAGGGGGGCGCACGCCTGCCACGCCCCCGCCTTAATCCGCCCTTGATACAAATGTAATAATAAACATAGACAAAATCCATAAAATGTAATTCAAATGGGAACATACCATTGGTAACCAATAAGCCCACTCACAGACTCCATACCCCTGAATTGCCATCATCACTGGCAAATAACATCTCATAAGATTCCTATGTTAAAAGACTCATTCCTTCTACGAAAGTGATGTGCATATGCACATCAACAGGTTTTATTCTCACAAAATACAAAGTTTCATGGAATTCTGTTGCATGGTTTCAGAGGTTTTGTACCCAAATATATACTAACTGTTACAGATTCGAATATTATCATGATTATGTCATAAATTAAGATTCAAAGGAGCATTACTCCTAGAAAATGAAATAAATCATATTTTTCTATCAATATACATGCGCATGTATACAGTCACATTCATAAGGTCTTTGCATCGGAATTAAACACATTTACTCTAAAACCAGTTGTTGGCATGACACGGGTTATAAAAAAAAGAAGATGTGGTATGATTGCCAATGAGATAACTCTCCACAAGAGACCAAAATAACACAGAAATTAACATATCAATGATATCACTGTAAGGCCTTCAACAATGAGCAAAGCCCATACCGCATAGTCATGATCAAGACCCCGAAATGACAATGTAAAACAAGAAACAAACAAGAAAACTAACAACCTAATTTATGTATTTATGTTCTTCTCATATATTTTATGATGGTATAATACTAAATCCCTAACAGGAGGGATTGTGCCTAATATTCATATGATGAAGTAGTGAAGACATAATCTTTCAATCAGTTTAATTGGGGTCTGGAGCTGGCATGTCAGTAACTGCTAGTTAAGTCTGTTGTTATTTATGTATTATTGTCATTTTGTTTATTTTCTTTTGTTTCCTATTCTGACATCAGACTCAGACTTCTGTCGAACTGAGTTTTACTGTGCATACTGTAGTGTGTTTGTTTTTTCTACATTGGCTAGAGGTATAGGGGGAGGGTTGAGATCTCAAAAACATGTTTAACCCTGCCACATTTTTGTGCCTGTCCCAAGTCAGGAGCATCTGGCCTTTGTTAGTCTTTTATCATTTTTAATTTTAGTTTCTTGTGTATAATTCAGAGTTAAGTATGACATCCATTATCACTGAACTGGTATACATATTTGTTTAGGGGATAGCTGAAGGACGCCTATGGGTGTGGGAGTTTCTCACTATATTGAAGACCCATTGGTGGCCTTCGGCCTTTGTCTGCTCTATGGATGGGTTGTTGTCTCTTTGACACATTCCCCATTTGGCCTAAAAAAAAAAAATGTTGTGCTTCCGGTCACCCGACCGGCCGTCCTTCAGACCCCGACTCAAAAGTTTTTAAAGCTGATGTGGGGAAAAAAATAATTTGTATACCTACCGACTGTTTTTCTGAAAGAAAATAATAAATTCTAAGTCCCTCGATCTTTTTATCGCCCCAAAAGAAAACAACGCTAATTTTAAACTCGAGGCTTATTTTTAGAATGTACTGGAAAGTGGAATCTTCTTGGCTAATTATATATGCGGGAGCATGCGCAGTAGTTATTTTCGTTTGTCAGTGTTTGAACATGGCAACACAACGCGTCCTATTCAATGTTCAACGCGGAAAGTGTGACCATTTCGCGGAGAAAAAAATATTTCTAAATTTTACAGAAAGTAACACCTTTTTTGACATTAGCAATGAAATTCATCCAATGTCTAACATCGATGAAAAAAAATACACAGCACAAATTTTGTGTTCGGCCACCGGCAAAAATGACTGGACCGAGATTGATGACAATAACACAACTGTTGGAACAATGCAATCTTTTGGAATTAAATTTATCAAATTTTCATGCCAGACCCTTCTTCAAAATGAACCTGATATTAATTCATCTGAAACTGGTCAGCCAATCAACGCTTTAGACATTCTGATGAAAAGCCACAGATGCTTTGCCAAAAGAAATTGTCCTGCCAGGTACAGTGTATATAATATATTTGTCTATCTGTAGGTTTGGGATTATGTTTGGTTCATGTTCCTATAAATGAATCTGTCCCACATCTTCTCAATTTCTTTCTCTGACAATCCCAAACTTTTGGTCCTGAAATAGGGGAATTGGGTTTAAAAAGCTTATTTCCTAGGGGAAGTGCTGCCCAAATTTTTTTTAGGTTTGGACTTAGTTTTTTTTCCGGGGTATTTTTTATATAAAAAAAAAAAAAAAAAATCCCTACCTACAGTCCCTTCAAAATTTCAAGGGGGTGATCGGAAAAACGACATTATTTTTTTTAGGCTTTTCCATTCTCAATTTTATGTAACACTCAGAAACGTGTCCATTCCCCAAAACGTGTCCATGCATATGACGTCAATGAATTGCAAAACATGTCTAGTTGCTAAGGGTGCCAAAATAGTTTTGTTCAGGCCAAACAAAAAAGTATGTGTGTTTACTGTCACATGCTGGAAAAACAACAGGGTAGGAAGGTAGGGATTTTTTTTTTTACATTCAGTCTATGGAAGCAACATTCATGACATTGTGATTTTAACAGTGCTTAATCAAAAATGGCCAAAAAAACTTTAGGGTAGGGGATAAAAATTAGGGTAGGTAGGGATACAGGAAACACCCATACTTTTTTTGGCCTCATGAATGCCCAATCATGTCCAATCCCCCAAATGTGTCAAATCCTTAAAAGGCAAAAGGAAGACATCAAATTAATGCATTACCAGAGCATATGAGGGTAAAAGAATTTACTTTATAAACTATTATACAAACTTAAAGCAGGTGCTCCGCAGGGCGCAGCTTTATACGACCGCAGAGGTCGAACCCTGAACAGTTGGGGCAAGTATGGACAAAACATTCAAGCGAGATACAGCTCTGAATTTGGATTGTGATCAAATTTTTGACATTACATGGTTTTTTTTTACACAAAACAACTGTCAAGATTTTACAAATCAATTAAAGATTTCTTCAAACTTTTTAAATCTAAAATTAAAAAGTTGACACAGCATAGGTTTCTGACACAGAATGAATGTGGTCTAATGAACTTAAAAGTTTTTTTTTGCCTTTGAGCAATTCACTATGCTGTTGAATATTAATCCTCTCAAAAAAATGTTTGAAGAAATTTTCTTTTTATTTATGAAATCTAAAATGAGAAAAATTTAAACCCCCCCCCTTTTTTTTCACATCCCCGTTTCCCTTTTTCCAAAACTGATATCAATTCAAATTTCTAATGGAGTTTGCAACAATAACTACTCTTTTAAATACATCATAAAATATTAAAATGTAAAATAAAGTGCTTGTTATCACTGAATGGTAAAGATTGGGTGGTAGTAAAAGTGAATATACATTGTTTATTGTATAAAACAATAAAAAAAAACTTCATCAGCAACATTTTATATTGGCAAATTGAAGTTATTTACATAAAGTTATTAGCAAATAAAAATAGAAAATGACATCATAGTCATGTCTGGCAAATGTCCAACATACATTATCTAAAAACATTTTAGATAAGATAAGGAAAAAAAGCTTCATCAGCAACATTTTATATTGGCAAATTTCCAATGAAGTTATTTACATAAAGTTATTGGCAAATAAAAATAGAAAATGACATCATAGTCATGTCTGGCAAATTTCCAACATATATTATCAACTACTATTCTATACAAAGAAAGATAACTCCAATTGAAAATTAATTGCTATTGCACAATATTGTGCAATTAGATATTTCTTGCTATTGTGCAATACTGTGCAAATTGAAAACTTCTTGCTATCGCATAATACTTGATATGGAATCCTGATTTGGACCAACTTGAAAACTGGGCCCATAATCAAAAATCAAAGTACATATTTAGATAAAGCATATCAAATAAGCCCAAGAATTTAATTTTTGTTAAAATCAAACTTAGTTTAATTTTGGACCCTTTGGACCTTAATGTAGACCAATTTGAAAACTGGACCAAAAATTAAGAATCTACATACACAGTTAGATTTGGCATATCAAAGAACCCATTTATTCAATTTTTGATGAAATCAAACAAAGTTTAATTATGGACCCCCATTTGGACCAACTTGAAAACTAGGCCAATAATTAAAAATCTAAGTACATTTTTAAATTCAGCATATCAAAGAACCCCAAGGATTCAATTTTTGTAAAATCAAACTAAGTTTAATTTTGGACCCTTTGGACCTTAATGTAGACCAATTTGAAAACGGGACCAAAAATTAAGAATCTACATACATAGTTAGATTCGGCATATCAAAGAACCCCAATTATTCAATTTTTGATGAAATCACACAAAGTTCAATTTTGGACCCTTTGGGCCCCTTATTCCTAAACTGTTAGGACCAAAACTCCCAAAATCAAACCCAACCTTCCTTTTATGGTCATAAACCTTGAGTTTAAATTTCATAGATTTCTATTTACTTATACTAAAGTTATGGTGCAAAAACCAAGAAAAATGCTTATTTGGGTCCCTTTTTGGCCCCTAATTCCTAAACTGTTGGGACCTAAACTCCCAAAATCAATACCAACCTTCCTTTTGTGGTCATAAACATTGTGTTAAAATTTCATTGATTTCTATTCACTTAAACTAAAGTTATTGTGCGAAAACCAAGAATAATGCTTATTTGGGCCCTTTTTTGGCCCCTAATTCCTAAACTGTTGGAACCAAAACTCCCAAAATCAATCCCAACCTTCCTTTTGTGGTCATAAACCTTGTGTCAAAATTTCATAGATTTCTATTTACTTAAACTAAAGTTATAGTGCGAAAACCAAGAAAATGCTTATTTGGGCCCTTTTTGGCCCCTAATTCCTAAAATGTTGGGACCAAAACTCCCAAAATCAATCCCAACCTTCCTTTTGTGGTCATAAACCTTGTGTTAAAATTTCATAGATTTCTATTCACTTTTACTAAAGTTAGAGTGCGAAAACTAAAAGTATTCGGACGACGACGACGCCAACGTGATAGCAATATACGACGAAAATTTTTTCAAATTTTGCGGTCGTATAAAAACTAATGTTAATTGCAATTTTTATATTTTTCTCTCAATATGCAAGAAATATTTGCCACTTGATATTACATGTATTATGCAATGAACAGTCAGTGAATTGTTAATTACAATGTACATGATGTATATGGCTCAATATCTTTAATTGTTTTTACATAGGCGGTAATGGTAACGTTTTTTCCTGTAGCTCAGTCTATATCGTAACAGGGGTTAAAAAATCCACTAGCCCGACGCCCGGGACTATAGCCTTTAGGCCTCGGGCAACCAAAACTTGTAACCCAATATGCCCGACGGACTAGTAATAAAAAAATCTTGGCGCTTCCAAAATAGAAAGTGAAAAATCCCCACATCACTATTATATCTTAGTTATCACATGTTATGGCAGCCATTTTGTTTTGTGTAAACATACTGTGAAGAAGTCTCTAGAACCATGACCTAAACATTAACAGCCTTCAGAAATCTTAAATTTGATGCAATAATATTTCATCAATCATGATTTTTCTTCATTGATATTCAAATGAATTTGATTTTTAAAGAAATAAAATTTATATCAAAAACAATTTCAGTTTAGAGACTGTGCTCGGTTTGTAATCTATTTAGAGCCCACAATTATCGTACCTTTGATGAATGTAATATGGATATTACTGTACTTCGTTTATAAAACAATTATAAAAGACACAAACCGTATGGATGGTGATATTTATTCACAAAAATACTTGTGGTCATTTGATTTATTCTTGAATAGGATTTTAAAACTGAAAACAAATATGAGCATTACATATAACCAGCTGATATTTCTTTTACACAAAAGTGATGATATCTGATAAAAATTACTCTAATCCTTTTATGCAAGGCATGACTTTATATAACCATGTTTAGAAGTGGTCAAGACTTGTACCATCTCGGGATTTGGTCAACTCATTATTACAGTATATTTAATGAATATTCAATTATCGATTAATTGAATATATCTGCTAATGGGATATGTTTTTGATGTAAGTTTTGGGTATCCAATTTGAAAAAATGTACTGTACAACGGATAAAAATTGTTATGTTTAAAGAATTCATTGTATATTGCAGTAACCTCTGAATTTTTTCAGGCATATTTCAGTCTAGTAGGTCAGTTTTGTTGGGCGTTGGGCTATTAGTTCTTCCAACAGGGCTAGTAAAATCCTGCTACCAATAAGTCCTGGGCTAGTGAGCTATAACAAAATTTCTTAACCCCTGCGTAAACTTGGATATGTATGATAGCTCGTTTCGAAGCTGTGACATTTTCACATATGTGGTTAAATTTTCGGGGTACGAAGTGAGATTACTTTTTCCGTAAATTAGCAAACCCCGAACATCCTTTTGTGATGCGGCTCCTTGTGGTAAAATATCCCCTTTTTAACACAATAAGTTCTTTGAAAATTTAATACTTTGAACACATTCAATAGCTCCATAGTTTTTACACATTTATTCTATGTTCCTCTACTTTCCTAATCACCACAAATAATTAACTTCAGTCATTTGTTAAAAATAGAAACATGTCCAATATCACTACACAGAGATTTTTTCTTTACACGTGACTTTTGAGTTCCTCATTTCGCGGCGCATTAGGGATGTTGTCCCATATGTTGCAAATTGAGCTTGTACCAAAATGTTTCAGGGCTTGTCAGAGGGGGAAAAAAATCTGACTGATCTGACATTATGACCAATTAATAGTTCAGACTAAAAACAGTTTATCACAATCTGGATCTGACATTATGACCAATTAATATTTCAGACTAAAAACAGTTTATCACAATCTATCTCATTTCATAACACTAAACAGTTTCTATTTAGGCTGGGCATGGAAATTTTTCTAGTCTGTCAGTGCTTGACTTGGATAGTATTGTGTACAGTCAAGAGTACAGTAAATATTATAGTCTCAGGTTAGTACAAGGATTAATCCGATTGCATTGCATTATAACCAAGGATTTGTAAATGTAAACAATCTCTACTTTATACTATGACTATGGCTACAACAAGTTGATTTATTTTGAATTTACCTGATGTTTTAGAATCGTTTTATTGACAAGGCGCTGGTAATAATCAAGACGAACGCCAGAATTACTTCGATTCCGCATATTTCAGTAGGTATGATAGAATATTATGCATAATTAACCTCCCTTATCCACATAACCTCCATCGTCTGCATTTTCTAATTTTCTGATACACAAGGTGAAGGTCACATAATATTGAGCAAAGTTTTTGTTTTCTATCTTATTCAAATGGATCTTATGGATACTAAAAATTTGAAAAAAAAATATTAATGAAATATCATTTTCTTATGTTTAATTGTATAAATTTGAGAGACAGATAAAAAAAAAACCTATACGAAACTAATATGTATCATTCCTTACTTCCTGTGTAAAAATTTTGAAGGTCGGGAGTTGGAAAGATACAACTCAAACTGTAATTATTTCTTAACAATTCTTTCATCATAGGTACAATGGTTAAACTTAAAGCAGTGATAGCTATATATTCCGTTATTATATTTTTTAAAGATGGTTTATCAACTACAAGTACTTTCAAAACTTCAAAGACAAATAACCCCTGGTTGATTTTCAAAGTTTTTCACTTTTGTGCAAATCTATTATGGGGTCTTGATGATCCAAGGCAATTGTTCCTTTAGAAAGAAAATTCAATTCTTATAAGAAGTTTTTAAATTTAAAGTAACAATACAATGATTAATCATGGGTGCCAACAATAGTTGACAATATTTCTGTTTTAGTTGACAAATTATGTTACATAATTAATGTCCGTAGTGTCCGCACCACTGCTGCTGGTGATATCACACATTAGCAAATTTCTGTAGATCTTGCAATGTAACACATATAGAATCTTTATTTCATTGTTATAGTCTTCGGAAGGGATAGTCGAAGTAAGGCGTCAAAGAAAAAAATAATAATAGCCTTTCAAGATGTCATAACTATTTGGACTACGGAACGGGATAGAAAAGATTAAAAGAATCAGATATATCGATCTAGTCCAAATAATTATGACGTCTGGCAAGGCTATTTTCATTTTTTTCTGGGACTCCTTCCTTTGACATTATAACGCTAAAGTAATTTTTATGTCTGGACTTTGAGAGAGATTTTTTTTTTTGAGGGGGGGGGGGATCTTTGAGACCCAATTTTGGCATGTGATCTTCATTGCCTGCTAATAAATTTTACATAGTTACAAAGTCTTACTTTTTTTGTGCTAATTGATTCAAAATATTTCCAAAAATATCCAAAAGAAATGATAAAATAAGATACAATTCCATTTGAGGTGTGCAAATATTTATTTTGTTTTCAAAATGTTTTTCCCAGAATTTTCAAAATACGTCACTTTCGGTGAATTTAAAATATAAAATTCGGTCAATATTTGACAGACCCAAATTTCTGAACAATGTTTATCGTACGTTCTGGTAAATCGGGTCCATCAAATTTTACCGAGTTTAATATTTTATAAACATGATAAATATAAACATACATATTTGCTCACCACTGTCTTGCAAGTTCAGTTAAGAACTATAAACCATGTACTATACAACTCTGAATTTCGCTAGTATTTTATAAAGCACATATATATACATTTTTTTTCTTGTATACTTGAATCACATTTATTAATCTCCAATCAACATCAGTTGTTTAAGATTCACATCAATTGATGAATTAAAATGTATTACAGTGAATGAAATTGTTAATTAAATAGTTTGGGGTTTTTTTTGCCAACTAGGTAAAACTACCTATCAAGACAATTCCAACAAACCACATCATATATGTCCATTTAAAATACAAACATTTGGCATCACTGCATTCATGGCTATTAAATGAGGGCTTTCGGGTAGATCCGGCCCCACGTCGATCCGGCCCAAGTCGATCTGGCCCACGTCGATCCGGCCCCACGTCGATCCGGCCCAAATAAAAAAAATATTTCTAAGGAATAAAAATAAATATATATTAATTGTAATTCATAAATGTTTATTATTTTTTAATAATGTTAAAGGTGTACGGTAAACAAATTAAAAAAGGCCTTTGAAAAATATTTTCCTTAGATGAGTATAAAACGACTAGGTTGATTATGTCTTTATTACAAGTTTTCAAGATTATTGGGTATAATTATATTAAAACATATATAATAGAATTTAGACATCAACATTAATCAGCAGTAATTAGCATTTTCTTTCAATTGTGATCCTAACAAGTCTTTCATCTTGTGTAGCATGTAATAACAAAAAGTGACATACATGAACGGTACAAGCCGATCCCCAAGCTGATACATATTAACTTTGGTTTTCTTTTTAAGTTCTTAAAATTTTTCAAATTGGGTAATGTTGTTTGATTTGCCGAATCGTTTCTATAAAAGAGTGCTGATATTATATTACGTAACATTAATTAATCAGCATTGGATTGAATTAAGTGATTACGAGTGGCATTACCTTAGTTCACAATCATCAGACAACTGTTGAATAAACAAACCAATTATAGACTAAAGATTCGATTAAATAAGTCATTATGATGCGTTAAATTTTATAGATCCATTGGACTGTAAATATTTATTTAGCTTTTCTGTGTGTGAACTGAATAAAATAAAAATCGCCATGAAATTCAAAGTAAAAGTTATCATGGAAAATAACTTCATAATTTAAAAATGTAGAAACTGCGATACAAACGGACACAATAACACTCATTTTCGTATCGATTTAAATTATTTCTTTAACTGGTACTCCAATATTTCACTGTCCTGTTGTCATCCATCATCGATCGGACACTTTTTTCAAATTCCATTTATACTGTTAAAATTTGTGACAAATTCCTCCAAAATCAATATAGTTAATTCATATTTTATCATGGGGCCGGATCGACTTGGGGCCGGATCGACGTGGGCCGGATCGACTTGGGCTGGATCGACTTTGGGCCGGATTGACTTGGGGCCGGATCGGTTTGGGGCCGGAACGACCGGATACCAAATGAGGAAGCATAGTTCTGTGATAATTTAAAGACATTGTACATGTACTACTGGCCACTGCAGCAAAGCTTTAGTCAGGAGATTACATACATTGTACATGTAAATCCCACACTTTTATGTTTCTTTCACACTTACTTTTTCTTTGTAGATCATCATGGGGAGACATTTTGGAGGCCTTAAGGTCATGAAATCACAACAAATTCATTGGACATTATCTCCATTTGAACAGAGAGCATTTGCAGGATTTTTTTCTGTAGGGTTTCCAAAAGGAGTACGGAGGATGACTTACGCATTGTTCCGAGGAGTTCCTAGTAAGTCTTTTCTTGATAATGATATGGACTACAAACATGATATATTATAAGAAAGGAATGAGTAGATGTACAATACACCTAAAATTATATCATACTCAGAACATATCAAAACTACAGCTATTGTGCTGTTGTCTGAATGTTACTTGTGTCATTCATTCTTTACTCAATATTATCTGAAGGATGATATTGGTAAATTTTATGAGCATGTTAACAGCAGTCTGCACCAAAAACTTTTTCAACTCCTAGTCCGAAGACCAATATTCTGACATTTTTCTTATTAATCCAAACAAAGTTTTGCAAAAACTTACTAGTCCGAATGAAATTTTACTAGTCTGGGGCATCGAACTAGTGGCTAACTGTGCAGACTGTAACAGTCAAATGATGGAAAGAAGATTATAAAAAAAAGGTAATTAATACACAGTCATGTGCATAGTAATAAAAAAAAAGACAACACACTGAAGTGAGTCTGACAGTACATGATAGAATTTGATAAAGTTGAACTTGATATGTTATATTTTGTTGTTTCAGTTATCTGTGCAACCTTTTATCTAATTAACTGGGGAGACAAGGAAGGACTGAGGACAATAAAGAAACTACCAGGACAATTTGATAATGATGTGTAAAACAGACATTTAAGTGATGAATGCAGAATGTTGTATAGATGTTTTTAGGATGAAAATTTATTATTATAAAACAGTCATAGTTGATTGTTTGTTTTCTTTAGACATTTATATGATAATCGGCATACTAAAATTGTGGTACACTGTCCTATTGATTGTTTGTTCAATATGTAAGAATTTGTATCAATTTATCAGATTTTGATAAATTTTAATAGACATTTAAGGTATTTTAAGGAGGATATAGAATGATATAAGATACATGTATTTCAAATTGAATTCTATCCAAACCATTCTTCATTATTTCTTGTGAAAAAGTTTTTTTCCTCCTTTTCGCACGAAAATCAGTAAATATGAGAATTTTATATATTTTTAGGACAGATAGGTAAACATTTTTAAAATTTCAAATGTATGAAAAGGTTAGGTAACAGAACCCCATGCATCCTGGGCCATCTCTATCAATTAAGTATTGAAGTGGTCATCATTGAATGCAAGACCGGAGTATAAAACAAGAAAGCAGTTCTCATATATCCTTTACTTTCAAATATTTGGCTTTCAGTATTCCAAGTGAAGGTAAAAACAGATTTGGAAGCATGAAATTTAAATGTGTTGTTTTAATTTTTTGGCAGCTAAGACGCCATATGCTAGCACCCTAGATTTGTCTATTTCCCAACAATTGCAGAAATAGGTGGCCTTGTTGTCATCTAGCAGCCAAATAGGTTAATTATAACTAATGGACACTTTTTTCATACTTTTATTTCTGGAATACAAAAAATATGACCAGAATAATCTTAAATGTCAGATCGTCGTACATATTTTAAAGTGATTTAAAGATAAATGATAAACGTTTGAAAACAAATACAGGTATAGAAAAGTGGAAATCAGTGCAGCACATGTACAAAAAAAAGCGACACTTGAGATATAACAATCTGTGATATACAATTGATGCAACACTGCAACAGTTTTACTCAATACTTTTGCCTTGGGTTTTAGTTAATTGCCTCTAGTGCCTGCAGTGCTTTGATTTAAATGAATGTTGTCAGAAGTCCACAACTAGACTTGTAATGGAATTTTGATATATGATGCAAGACCAGAAATTAAACCTACATTTTGGATTCCCCCTTAATGATTGATTCAGAATGCTAGACACTGGTAAAAAACAAACAAGAGTGCACAAGAAATGTCTTCAGCATGTCTTGTCTTCTTTACTAATTATTAATGATAAGGTGACAGTTCTTAATATTAAGCTTTATTACAACTATCATATAAACTAAACATGATCTAAGAAAATGAGGTCAAGGTCATATAAACCAAAAAGAAAAGAAATACATGTATACCTTACAATCATTCAATACAATACAATAAATATAGTTGACCTATTGCTTATAGTGTCTGACATGTCTAAGAAATAGACTTAACCAAGAAAACTTAACATTGACCATTTGACCATGAAAATGAGGTCTAAGTCAGGCAGACATGTACAGCTTACAATTCGTTGAATCAAGAAATATGGCCTTTGTTAGTCTTGTATTATTTTAATTTTAGTTTCTTGTGTACAATTTGGAAATTAGTATGGCGTTCATTATTACTGAACTAGTATATATTTGTTTAGGGGCCAGTTGAAGGACGCCTCCGCCCTCCGGGTGCGGGAATTTCTCGCTACATTGAAGACCTGTTGGTGACCTTCTGCTGTTGTTTTTTTCTATGGTCGGGTTGTTGTCTCTTTGGCACATTTCCCATTTCCATTCTCAATTTTATTTACCTATTCCTTATTTATAGTTCAAGAAAAACAGACCAAAACACAAAAACTTAAAGCTGAGCAATGAACTGTGAAAATGAGGTCAAGGTCAAATAAAACCTGTGAGACTGACATGTACATCATATAATATATTTATACACCAAATATAGTTGACCTATTGTATATAGTATTAGAAAAAATGTGTCGTGGTGTGTTATTTGGGATAAACATATGCTTAATTTTAAGAAAGAAAATTTATTGTTTGTATTTTGTAAAAGTTTCTTCAAGTATTCTAAAGTTAAATTTATGAGTCAGAGATAAATTTTGTCTCAACACTACACCGCCAACTGGTAGACTGGTAGGCAGTCTTGTAGGTCCAGTATAATGTCATGAGTAGTGTGAGGTTACGCTTCTGAAACACTGACTGCTATCATAAAAATTCTCAAAAATAAAAGGTGAGTCAAAAATACATGTTTAAACTTAAACAGATAAATTAAAACTTTTACAAAATACAAAGAATAAATTATTTTTATCCCAAATAACACTAACAAATATAAGCCAAATGACCACAACTCAAAAACTTAACTATGACCACTGAACCATGAAAATGAGGTCAAGGTCACAAGGCCAGCTAGACATGTACACCTTACAATCCTTCCTTACACCAAATAAAGTAGACCTATTGCATATAGTGTAAGAAAAACAGACCAAAACACAAAAACTTTATAATAACCACTGAATCATGAAAATGTCAGACAACACCTGCCAGTTGGACATGTACACCTTAGACCTTCCATACACCAAATATACAAGACATTGCTTATAGTATCTGAGATATGGACTTGACCATCAAAACTTAACCTTGTTCACTGATCCATGAAATGTGGTCCAGGTCAAGTGAAAACTGTCCGACGGGCTTGAGGACCTTTCAAGGTACGCACATATCAAATATAGTTATCCCATTACTCATAATAAGAGAGAACTTAACATTACAAAAAATCTTAACTTTTTTTGAGTATTCACTGAACCATGAAAATGAGGTCAAGGTCAATGGGA
This sequence comes from Mytilus edulis, assembly GCF_963676685.1. Taxonomy (NCBI): domain Eukaryota; kingdom Metazoa; phylum Mollusca; class Bivalvia; order Mytilida; family Mytilidae; genus Mytilus; species Mytilus edulis. The sequence continues at coordinate 23,815,269 of NC_092351.1, read as the reverse complement.
ATGTGACAGACGGAAACTTTGTAACATAAGGCATATATATAGAAAATATGAAGCATCCAAGTCTTCCACCTTCTAAAATATAATAAAGCTTTGAAGAAGTTAGCTAACGTCTCAGCCGGATCACTATCCCTGTGTCGAGCTTTCTGCGACTTTTGTCGGCAGGCTCTACAAAAACTAACAATGTGTGGTCAATTTAAGTGTTCAGCATGCATGCACCAGCGAGACATTTTAGTCTGTACACTCTTGTAACTCTGATGTCATGAAAGAGAGGTCACATTGACAAAAACTAGGATGCAATGCTAGACAGGTATGTACATCTTACATTAATTTCATGCACCGAATGAAAGACCTATTGCTTATAATATTTGAGAAAAAAAATATCAAACCACAAAAACTAAACATTGTCGAATGATCCATGAAAATGAAGTCAATGACAGATGAAACCTGCTAGACGGGACAGGTACACCTTACAATCATTCTACACCCTATTACATGTGGAGTTCGCCTACAAATGTAAAGCTAATAGTATCTGAGATATGGACTTAACCACATATATTTAAGCTTGGTTTCTGATCCGTGAAGTCACTGAAATTAGGTCAAGTTTCAGTTGAACTATCTGACCGACATTCATATGTTGCAAAGAACCCATATACCAAATATACCAAATACATAGTATAAATGATATCCTATTACTCATTATAAGTGAGTATTGATTCCTCTTGACAGAGTTTTTTTTTCAAGCAGTCACTGAACCAAGTGAAGAAAATTATAACGGACGTGAAAAAATGTTTTTTTTCCCACTTTTTGCCTTGATTAAAAATGCTTACCCAATTCCAATTTTATGTTTGCGACTCTAGCTGTAATAAAATATTAAGCGTTTTTAAAGACTGTGTATATTGTAATTTATAAATAAATTGACTAAAATAGCAGAAAAAAATAAAGGTTCCGAGTGCTTGATTTCGAGATGTAAGGGCCCACAGGCACTTGTTTTATCCGGGAACAGTATATATCATATATACATGTTCCTGTTTCTTTCCATGGGAAGGTCGAATTAGTATCCATATAAATAGAATCGTATTTATCAAAAGTTGTCTTCCAGCGTATATATAACCTGGCATTGTTTTCATTATAAGATTATGGGTTATAGTCTGCCTTTGATAAAACATGTAGATTAATTTTCAACGAATGCAGATTTACTTATTCTTTCTACCTCCAAAATAAACAAAACAACAACATAGGTGGCAAGACAAACACTCATTGACCAGTTTAAACAAATAAAGTTTTCATCGTTGATTTATCATATCAAGTTCCAGATTATTATTATTACTATTTTGAAGCGTTCATGCAGATATTTTATAATCAGATTTAGTTAATTTTGAATTATGTATAAAACATAACTATGCCTTTTTGTAAGAATATATTGTCCTGCAATATTATAATTATTATAGCTTTTATTTGCGTTATATACAGTCAGAGACATATTGTATTATATGTCTCTGATACAGTGTCTCATGAGTCTTGAGTATTGGTCCTTTTATGACTTGTTTGGTAAATTTATCATATATAAATATGTAACACTTAATGATAAACTATAACTATTTATCTTATCTTGAGGAATGCAAAAATTCGAACTCCCGAAATGTCTAAATTCTCGGATTTTAAAAGAAGACTGTTTTTGATTTACTTCGAAATTCTGTGAAATTACATCATTATAACATAATGTAAAATTTCAAACTATAAATCATTGATTAGCGATATATATGTGGACGTTAACTTATTATAATGATGACAGATCAGACAGAACTATATATGCACAGAAGGCGATACAAGGGCGAAAGATATCAGAGGGACAGTCAAAAATAAACTGACAATGCCATGACTTAAAAAAAAAAGAAAAAAAAGACAAACAGATCAATAATAGTACACAAGACACAACATAGAAAACTAAAGACTAAACAACACGAACCCCCAAAAAACTAGGGGTGATCTCAGGTGCTCCGGAAGGGTAAGTAGATCCTGCTCTATTTACACCATGGAAAGTTCTGCTAAAGAAAACGAAAAAAAATCTCCTTCGGCCGTCATATTATTATATAAGACCAAATACCGTTGAATTTCACTCTCTATTTCATCAAACTCGAAGCTCTTGAGAGCCTGTGTCGCTCACCTATATCTTCTGTGTTTTGGAAAATCATGGAAAATAAGGTTTAAATCATATTAAATAGTATAAGTTACCCTAATAATGATTAAGGCCAAGTCTGATTTAATTTAGCCCAGTGGTAAAATTAAAAGCAAGTGATCCCATCGTAGTTTCTATGGTTACTGAAGACCCCAAATCATTATCTAAATATTAGTTTTCAAGTTGTGGCTTGGCTTTTTTTTTTTACAATCTTCCCTTAGACTTCTATAGTAAACCCCATATGTTCTATTTTTAGCCATGGACAAGGTGGTTGGATGACAGGGTCATCAGATACATTTTTCAATAAATTGAAAATTTTGGCCAAGTCGGCTATAAGTAAATTAAAGAAGATTTTTGTAAAAGATTACAAAAATTCACGAAAAATTGACCTTAAAGGGCACTAACTCTAAGGGGCCCAATGACAATTTTGGTTTGACTATAAGATAATAACCAAACTCTGCAAAATTTCCTAAAAATTACCAATATACGGTAAACCCCAAAACGGAATGCGCCAGTTGAGCTAAAAAAAAAAAAGGCAGTTATGGATAGAGTGAAAAATAAATAGTCAGGACAGAGATTACAACTAAAAAAATGCAATTTCAGAGGAGAAGACGGACGATACTGGGTCATGAATAACCACAATCAACTAACTCAATATTTTGCCATCACCGGCTTCGGTGCGCATACGGACCAACCCCCCCCCCCCCCCCCCCCCCCCCATAATCATTTCTATTTAGTTCAGCTTTGTCACCGATGCTTTAAAAGCATTGACTGACGGTGCTGATACAACCCCAGGAGGGAGACTCGGAGTGTTTTAATGTTTGATGGTTCGTGGAAAGAAGCTGATGGAATTTGTTTGTTTGTTTGTTTTGAAACTACTATAACACAATATTTATACATGTTATAGCAGAGACATATAAAACATGTATTATATGTCTCTGGTTATAGTAGTCTCAGGTTGGTTTTATTATTTTATTTTTTTCTATTTTTGATCTTGTCTTTTGTATAATTTAATTCATGTACCGCCTTAATAGTTGTGTGTTGAAATTATATGTTTTCATCTCTGTACATTGTTAATTGGTTTTAAGGAATAAATTATTTACTACAATTTCTGGTCACCCCAAATTCCAGCAAATGGTATACGTCACATGGATACATTAATGATAAGTGTCAGATTTTGTTATACATATTTTATTTAGTATTGTAACGTTATAAGTAGTATTATATAATTATCTAATTACTACTAAATTGCAACACGAACAAGATACATGTAGTTTGTACATGCATTATACCATGGAAGTATATATAATATAATACTTACATGATTATACCTACTGAAATTATAAAACATGTAAAAAGAACAAAACAAATTGGACTCGGTGTCCTTTGAATAAAAAAAATCCGGATTGCATTGATAAACGATCATAATCCAAAACCCTCAGGCTACATGACAAAAAATAAATTATTTAAAAGTCTTTAATACATGTAAGTTGTTTTTATTGGCTTGAGTACAATGCCTAGAACTTAATTGTCACTTTACAATTATTTCCATGGATTTATATACATAATTAACAAGTTGGAACTTAGTTTTTACGTGAGATCCTCGTGTTTAGGACTGGAATTACTGAACGTTTTAGGGCAAAGACTTCCCTTTTTTGTGGAAGACATGCAAGTAGAACAGTTACTTTTGATTTCGTTTCTTATAGTAGGATATGCTGATTATAGTGATGCTCTACAGTAAGTCTGATTAATTAATTAATTAATTAATTGATTGATATTTTATTCGTTAAATGGAATGATAAGTAGTTACCCAGACGAGTTAGTTGTTTACAAATGAAAATATTCCCAATGTTTAAGACTTACAGCTTTCGAGGGGTTCTTCGGATATCGGAGGCATTTACCATGTACAGTACATGCATACATTGTTTAAGAAAGATGTGTCCAATGAAATATATTTCTAAAATGGTGCATAATTATCATATATACACATATCAGGCATTTGTCTTAATTTAGGCATTTTATTACGCCTAACCTTGAGGGACATGATGTAAAAGGATTAAAAAATCGGGTTGTTTTGGAAAACTGTAATTTAAAGACAAAATCCATCATAATGTCTATTCTGGTTCTGATGTTTCTTTAAAAAAAAGAATAGGTAAGGCTTTGCTCATTGTTGAAGGTCGTACGGTGACCTATAGTTGTTAATGTCTGTGTCATGTTGGTCTCTTGTGGACAGTTGTCTCATGGGCAATCATACCAAATATTCTTTATTATAGTTTACTCAAATGGTGTCTTCTATTGTCAGCAAACATAGCTCGGACATAGGTCATGAATGATTGGATTTGTAGGTTTTACTTCTACTAGTTTGGCTTCTGATGGTTAGTGGAACCTTGGCGGACAAAAACAAATCATTGACATATAACTAAAAAAAACTTGCAAATAGTTATCAAAGGTACCAGGATTATAATTAGTACGCCAGACGCGCGTTTCGTCTACATTAGACTCATCAGTGACGCTTATATCAAAATATTTATAAAGCCAAACAAGTACAAAGTTGATAAAAACGGACAATCCAAACGATAGAGTTAAGTTAAGTTTATTCTTCAAATGCCAGCTGGAAAAGTTGGATAGAAAGGTAAAATACCCCCCCCCCCAAAAAAAAAAACGGACTCGAAAATTCGAAACGAAAAGATATTCTATCTGTAATTTGTTCTATTACTCATAAATGACCTGCTAGACTGCGTCACATTGGATGCCTACTTATTTGCCGATGACACGCAAATCTTCAGCATTATTGAAGACAAAACAGACCAAGATATACTGCAAAATGACATAAAACAACTTGAAAAGAAGAGGAATTACACATTGCCCCTGAAATTCCACACAGACAAATAAAAAAAAACATATAAATATAAGTAGGACGTAACCTGTGAAAAAAACACGTATTCGAAAATTGGAACAAATCTAATTCAATCTTTGCGGCATTAACTGATTAAAAAGAACATTTAAAAAATTTAAAGCTGAAATCCTTAAAAATTTACACTGTATAAAACATTAGGGAGAACACATTACACTGTATAAAACATTAGGGAGAACACATTACACTGTATAAAACATAAATTTGACAGTTATAGGAAATAAATCCTACATTTCTTTGCAGTAAAACGTTTCAAGGTAATAAAGATATATATATCTCGGGTGTTTCAAAGCACCGTTATTACTTTTTGTTTTGTGTTTCTATAGAATATTTTGTAAACTTTAAGTTACATGGCTACTGAAGCTTGTACATACCAGGTAAAAAAGAGGTGAACATTTTATTGTTTTTTTTTTTATGTTACATCACTGTCCCATGCAGGTTATGTGAGGGTTGGGATCCCGCTAACATGTTTAAACCCGCCACATTCTGTATGTGACATTAAGTGTGCCTGTCCCAAGTCAGTAGCCAGCACAGTGGGTTTTTTTTGCTGTGTTATATATTTTTTTGTGTTTATTTTTTAGTACATTAATAACGCCTTTAGTTTTCTTGTTTGAATTGTTTAACATTTGTAATTTCGGAGCCTTTTGTAGCTGTCTTTTCGGTATTTGATTTGCTCATTGTCGAAGGCCGTACGGTGACCTATACAGCTGTTAACTTCTGTGTCATTTGGTCTTTTGTGGAGAGTCTTCATACCACAGCTTTTTTATGGTTACCATTTGCTTATATGCCATGAAATGTTATTGGAAATTTTATCTTAAGTACTGGACAAGATTAAACTTTACTCATGCCAATTATTTCATTGTTTGAAACAAAGATCAAAATTCTGTACAAACTTTTGAAAAGTGTAAATTTAAAAAAAGACTTGTAGGAGAAAACAAATGGTGGTATTACACCTTTTAGACCAAGGTGAGCGACACAGGCTCCTGTTTATTGCTATAATCTACATAATGCAAAAATGTGCCAACACCTGTTAACTTGTCTTAAGCCGAAGAAATTTTTGTATGTCCATAATATTATTCAAATATGTTTTATAATTCATTTTTTTAAAGGTTTTTGTCAAACCTGCGACTTTTGTCGCAGAAAGCTCGACATAGGGATAGTGATCCGGCGGCGACAGCTATGGTGGCGATAGCGCTAGCTAACTTCCTTTAAAAAAGCTTCAAATTTTAGAAGGTAGAAGACCTGGATGCTTCATACTTTGTATATATGTTCCAGACCGTATGAGTATTTGGACCGTACGCGTACGGTCTGGACCGTATGCGTATAATTTCAAAATACGCATACGGTCGGACCGTACGCGTACGGTCTGACTAATATTAAGAAGTTGGTCAGGTTTATCAGATACAAATGTATATAACATATCAACATAGCTTACATCTCAAATTAATGTAAAAAGTTCAATAGTAATTGAAATAAAACAAAATAATGTTATCTAACTATTTTTTAAAATCACGTTTATTTAATCTGTTAATCTCCTGTATTTAGCATGTCAGTAATTCATATATTGAAGCCAAGTATGCTAATTAAAATTGAAGTTATCGGAAGTAAACTTAGAGTGGGAGGACAATCGTTTTAGAATATTAAGGAACTATACAAAAAAAATGCAAAGCAACGTGCATGTCAGAACAAATTATGTTATTGTAAAAAAAATATGACGTTCTTCAGTCAGTGTCACCTTGAGTACCAAAATAGGAATCACGGATATAAAAATAAACACATATTTAATTTCAATTGTTCGCTTAATCATTATTTTCATCCATATACATGTAATAAAATCAATTTGTAAAACTAAAAATAATGATTTTGATAAATATTTGTTTAAATTTAACCAATATGATCCCAAAACATCAGCTGGACCGTACGCGTATACTCATACGGTCCGACCGTACGCGTATGGTCGGACCGTACGAGTATACGTATACGGTCCGGACCGTACGCGTACGGTCCAAATACTCATATGGTCTGGAACATATATATATGCCTTATGTTACGAAGTTTCCGTCTGTCACATTTCTATTGATCTTGACCTCATTTTCATGGTTCAGTGACTACTTTAAACAAAGTTAAGATTTTTTATTATGTTAATTTCTCTTATTATGAGTAATAGCTAGGATAACTGTGTTTGATATCTGCGTATCTTGCAAGGTATTCATGCCGGCTAGATAGTTTTCACTTGACCTGAACCTCATTTCAAGGATCAGTGAACAAGGTTAAGTTTTGGAGATCAAATCCATATACAAGATATTGTAAGCAGTATGTCTTGTATATTGGGTTTATGGAAAGACTGTAATGTGTTCATGTCCAACTGACAGGTGTCATCTGACCTTGACCTCATTTTCATGGTTCAGTGGTTGGCCTGTTTTTCTTATACTGTTTGCAATAGGTCTACTATATTTGGTGTATGGAAAAATTGTAAGGTGTAAATGTCTAGCTGGCAGGCGTCATCTGCCCTTGACATTTTATGGTTCAGTGGTCAAAGTTAAGTTTTTAGTTGTCGTATTTTTTTTATTATACTATATGCAATAGGTCTATTTGATGTATGGAAATATTTTATGACGAATATGTCTGCCTGACATGGTTCATCTGACCTGGACCTCATTTTCATGGTTTATTGGTCAATGTTTAGTTTTCTTGGTTAAGTATATTTCTGAGATCTATAAGCAATAGGTCAACTTTATTTAGTGTATTGAATGATTATGTGGTGCACATGTATTTCTTGTTTGGTTTATATGACCTGAAGCTCATTTTCTTTGATCATGTTAAGTTTATGTGATAGTTGTAGAAAAGCTTCATATTTAGTACTATAAACATAATATCAATCATTACTAAAGAAGGCGAGACATTTCAGCGTGTGCACTCTTGTTTAATGATTTGTAAATACAGTAGTTTTATTTTAAATTTATTCCGTAATAATTCAATTTATACTTTCATAGATATAGGAAGATGTGTTGTGAGTGCCAACGAGACAACTCTCAATCCAAATAACAATTTATAAAAGTAAACCATTATAGGTCAATGTACGGCCTTCAACACGGAGCCTTGGTTCACACCGAACAACAAGCTATAAAGGGCCCCAAAATTACTAGTGTCAACTAACCATTGAAACGGGAAAACCAACGGTCTATTCTAGATAAAAAACGAGAAACGAGAATTGTATATTGTATAATATTATCATAAGGTCTTTTATCAAAAAATTATAGTTTACTTACTATATTAACAAGGGTTTACTTTTTATATTTATTTACTTAAATCTGAGACTACTATAACACTATAACACATGTGTTATAGTAGTCTCAGCTTAAATCATTTAAAAAGTAATTGCTTAAAAAACAAATTACAGCTATTGTACTTTGTAAGTGTTAAGTAAAAATGTAATTGCAAAAAGTAATCTTAAAAGCCAATTTAAGGGTTTTCTAAATCCTACCAATTATCTATTTGTTAAATATCAAAGATCAGTATGAATTATACAAAGCTGGTTAGTATCTATAGAAAGGAGCGAAAAAATAGTATTTATAAAATATGAAGTAAGAATTTAGGTTTGAACATTGTTTAGAAAATTGTTATAATTCACACTTATTAACTAAATTGCGAAGTGGCACACTTAGGCTGAACATAGAAACAGAAAGGTATGTGCAGTACGTGTGTTGGTAACGAATACCACTTTTTATTAGTATGCCCTGGCTATAGATCAATTAGGTCTAAAATTTTGCCAAAAATCTAATTATTCTTGGCCAAAACATTACTATAAATTACAGTATTCATTTAAACTGATAACGGCTGTTTTACATATTAAGAAATTGTGTAATTACTACCGATGACAAAATATCCGTGGCAAGTCAGCACACGGCTGAATATTGTGGGCTTTTGCTTATTGGAATGTCTAAACATTTCGAATTGTTCTTAATAACTTGCATTTCCACAATATTTGTTGCGTGATATTTGGTTATATTCAGACATCTTTCATTGCGTAGTTACATGATTTGCATATGAGTAAAAAATAAAAACAACACTAAATATTTAGTAAGAACACGAACTGTTCTGCCAATAATTTACTGTAAATTCAATCGATTAAATTATCATACAAAACTAATAACAAAACAATGGAATTCATTAATAATAGTGTCTACATAATTCATTAATCACGTTTTCACTGACCTAGATACAAATACGTACACAAATGTATGATACACATGCCAAAGTTGTCTATTATAACAAACATAATTTATTAAATCTATGAAGCAAATTCGATATTACATTCATTGCAAAAAGTAAATAAATATGTAGCATAATATTAAAACAAATGTAGGTGTCATGCAGCACTATTTGCAAACCTTTAAACATGCAATACCATTTTAATATATATGTACCAAAATTAAAGTAATGTGACAAAAATGCAGTTTAGGCATCAGACAATATTTGTAATTTATCGTTGAATTGTTATCCATAGTAAATTACCCGTTTGAACAATGCGTTAACGAATAATACATATAAAATCAGTCTTTTATCCTTGGTTGTTATGAGACGCGTTAATTGTTGCTAGGGTGCTCTCTTCGAGGTCCGCACTCTTGGTATATAAAGACACCGATTCATTGCAAGTCGCTCACCGACCGTGCGAGGGCTGTATAGCCAGTCAAGGTCGTTAAACACTTCCATTTGTCAAGTCGCTCATTTGTTATTTGGCCGTTGATGAGGCTTGTTTAGGGGGGGTATCAATATCCCATATCCTATTAAGTTTTTATCCCAATATCCCGTATCCCTATAATGTTTACCCCTAATATCCCAATAAATAATTTTAACAAATATCCCATATCCCTTAAAGTATTTTGAAATATCCCAAAAAGTCATTATGAATTCATTCCCAAGCCCATTTTTTTCCTCATCATCACAACGTCAACAATTTTGACTGGGAAAACAAACTGTGTTCATGGTGTTAAAGGAAATTTACAGTGCATACTTCCTGTGTTAAATAAGAATATATGTGTCCAAAAGATGAAGTGTTCCATCTTAGAGCCTAGTATAACAATATCTTTTTATGTGATCTTAAACGACAAATTTAGTGTAAGGGGTCTAATTTCAGACTTTTTTTTTTAATTGTTCAAACCGTGATGCTTATGACTGTAAAATTTCATTTTGATAGCATTCTTCTTTCATTGATAAGAAACTTCATCCTACACGTTAACCTATGTTGGAAAGAACAGAAGGACTCAAACCTGTCTCTTGTCCGAGATTGCTCTGACATCCAACGGCTGTTTTGCCAGACAAGCTGAGACTGTGGAACGTCAGAGCACGTCCATATCAAAAAGTGGATATTTAGCATGCAAGTTTAATAACTCAAAATAAACACAAGAAAGCTTTCTGCTAATGTACCTACATTACACTTAACTGTTGCAATATTTTTACAGCAGGCAAAATTTGCACAGGTCAGCCCTTGTTTTGCAAAGAAATAACACAACATTTGACTCTGTGATCTTGAACTTTATGAATTACATAGATCCCAATATTTTTGTTACTTTTTTTTTAATTTCCTTCCTCACAACACCAGTAATAGAAAGAACATATATTAATTTACATTGATTATTTAGTAATTATTCGTTATTAACATAGTTTATATCGCGAAATATCTACTTTTTGATATGGGACGTGCTCTGACGTCCCTCGGCCCCGGCTTGTCTGGCAAAACAGCCGTTGCACATCAGAGCAATCTGTGAAACGTGGAGACCTCTGAAGATTTGTCCAGAAAAAATAACCATAGCCCCCACCCAGAAAATCAAATGGTTGCTGCCTAAACTCATCAGATGGATACATTTTGTACATCTCACAAAAATCTATGATTATTTCAAGAAAATTATCAATGCATATGAGCATATACTATAAAAAAGATGTGATATGATTGCCAATGAGACAACTCTTCACAAGAGACCATGTGACACAGAAATTAACAACTATAGGTCACCGTACGACCTTCAACAATAAGTAAAGCTCATACCGCATAGTTAGCTATAAAAGGTTCTGAAATGACAAATGTAGAACAATTCAAACGAGAAAACTAACGGCCTAATTTATGTATAAAAAAATGAACAAAAAAAAAATATGTAACACAGCAACAAACGACAACCACTGAATTAAAGACTTCTGACTTTGGACAGGCACATACATACAGAATGTGGCGAGGTTAAACATGTTAGCGGGATCCCAACCCTCCCCTTAACCTGGGACAGTGGTGTAACAGTACAACATAAGAACGAACTATACAAATCAGTTGAAAAAGGCTTAACTCATCAGATGGATACAAATAGAAATACATCTAACAAAAACAGAGAGTGGACGTGACCGAGTACTTGTACATCCCATCAACAAAAAGACACTAAGTACAGATCTGAGAGTACTCGCAGTTACTGACAGCTAGTTCAAAGCCAATTACAACTAATAAAAAGTAATGCATCTGAGACTAAATTATCAATCATTATTCATCCAGCATCCAATGGCACGGTAAACAACATCTCCGTAAAAATGAGGATGTGCTATCCCGTTTGAAATAAGTTTTCTACAGGTAGAACCAAACTTCAAAACCAAATCTAGAATTTAGTAAATATTTTAAGTGATTTGTGGTAACGAAATCCATGACTAAATAATTTACCAGGAATACATAGATTTCGTTCATTAAAATCCAAAACGTTACAACAGACTAGGGCATAGCGGAGGAGTTGTGATATACAAACACCATAAGATAGTGCCAAAGGAACATCACCATCCAAAAAAGGAAAATTAACAATAAGGAACGAAGTATGGAAAGCAAAACAAATACTTTTAATATTATCAGTACATATGAGCATATAAATATCGAAAATAGATCAATACTTTTCACTTGGGTTAGGATAATTTTAAAATAAAACAACAATAAACTCAAATAAATCAACAAAGCACTAAAATGACCTTTAATATAAAACTTTTTTGGGCAATTTTATCAAGTGAGATGTAAATATTTCTGTACTGAACTTTTAAATTCCACTTATTTCTTTTCATGTTAAAAATTCAATATCCTTATAAATGCATCAATATCCCATATCCCATTTACTTTAAGGACAAATATCCCATATCCCTAAAATTAAAATGGCAAATATCCCGTATCCCAATATACCCTATACAAGCCTCGTTGATGGTTAAACATCGGGAAGAAAATACCAGCAAATCAAGTAGTTTAAAAGGAAAGTTTGTAAACCTAGTTTGAGTTGAAAGCTTGCGGTTTTGAAGCGAGCGGTTTTTGAAGTCTTTACGATTGTTGCAAGCTACCGGGTTGTTCCGATACTGTAATTTCCCTCGGGAATGGTCGCAGTCCCTCGAACAGGTGGTTTGTAAAAGTCTGGTGACTTTGGTGCTTCGGAGACTAAGTGGTACAATTATTGCAAGCTACCGCGTTGTTCCGAAACTGTAATTTCTCTCGGGAATGGTCGCAGTCCCTCGAACAGATAGCTTGAAATAATCTGGTGACTTAGGTGCTCCGGAGACTAGGTGCTTCAAAACTAGTTGTCTCAGGAACTAGGTGCTTCAGAGACTGGCTAGTTGTCTCAGAGACTGGGTGTCTCAGAACTAGGTGTTTCAGGAACCTAGGATTTTTGAAGCTTGTTCTTAAGTTTAATATAATTGTTTGTCAAATCAGTTGGGACCTCTGAGTCAGTGAAAGGATCAAGGATAAATTGAGGTTCTAGTTTTCAGAGTACTTTTTGATACAAAGTAATTTGTGTAAATAGTGTTATTTCTTTATTAAGTTTCAAAGTTGGTCTTGTAGTTTTAAGTAAAGCCTCCAAGTTGTAGTTATATTTTTGAGTTAATTAAAAGATTGATATTGGAGTATCTCAGATTCTGTGAAAACGGATACGAACATATAGTTCATTAGCCAAACACGTTACAAAATTGGTGGCAGCGGTGGGATCTGAGAAACTTCAGTATTATATGTAAATAATCACATTGTTTTATTGTCATTAATTCCTATTTGTCCTTAATTGCAAGAAGCAACACACTGTTTTGTAAATACATTGATTGTCAAATTGTTTAATAAAATATATTTGGAAAATTGTTTGATTTATTCTTCAAAATATGTCCCGAACATACAAAGAAGATAAAATGTTGTATGACCCTTACAGTGTCGAAACAAGAAATTTGACCAGGGAGTTAGATAAATTAAACAAGGAAATAGAGTGCTTAAGATCTAAGAGTTTTGAAAATGCCCCAGACTTTGCTCAGTCAACCCCTATTAGTCAAGCAACATGGCCAAGACAATCTGACTCTGTATTTGGTACTTCTAGAATTTCAGACCCCGACTTTGTTGCAGGCAGCAATATACTCCAAGGTTCAAATGTTGGGAAAGGGACGACTAAGTCAAAAGTTATGCCAGGGCCTGCAATACCTGATAAACATATCCCAGCTTCGGTTAAGTTAACGCCAGAGATGAGTACTTATTCAGACTCTGTTCTCGAGAAAAACTCCGTCACTGGAAGGCGAAAGAAAGATATGCCAAAATTACAAGACGAAATACGTGCACATAGGGGAGACAATTCTATCCACAAAAGCAAAACTATTATTAAACCCGCTACGTTTGATGGGCAGGGCTCATGGATAGATTACAAATCTCATTTCGAAGCTTGTTCAAGTATAAATGGATGGACAGATACAGAAAAGGGTTTGTATTTGGCAGTTTCATTGAGGGGGCAAGCTCAGGGGGTACTAGGAAATCTACCCACAGATAAAAGACAAACTTTTATAGAACTTGTTAGGTCTCTTGAAGAGAGATTTTCGCCTGCCAATCAAACGGAGTTGTATCGAACACAACTACAAGAGCGTCGTCAAAAAGCTTCAGAAAGCCTTCCTGAATTAGGTCAGGACATAAGACGCTTGGCGAACCTTTCATATCCAACAGCCCCAAATGACGTTAGGGAAACTCTAGCTAAAGAGCAATTTGTAGACGGGCTCATGAGTGTGGACATGAGACTTAGAATTAAACAAGCTAGACCTGCCGACCTGAATGACGCAGTTCGGCACGCTGTTGAACTAGAAGCTTTCAATAAGGCTGAAATAAAGCGGGAGGAAGGGAAAGGTTATTTAAGAGCTACAAATACAGATGTAGACACCACTGACACTAGCGACAAAACAGTAGAGCTACTTAAAAACATGCAGACAGCTTTGACTGATCTGCAGCAAGAAGTAAAAGCTTTGCAACAAACTCAGGGAAAAGGGTGGTTTCCTTTTAAAGGTAATTCTCAATTTCAGAATCGTAAGAAACGTGGATGTTTCAACTGTGGAAAATTTGGACATTTCAAAAAAGATTGTCCCGAAAGTAGTGTGAAAAGGGAACGTTCAAACTCCCAAAACGGACCCGAAGTTTCACATGAAAAACAAAACGGTGTAATAGGAGTTAACAAATTAGCAAATGAGGCTGGTAGGTTTATAGAGGCTAAGGTCAATGGTTGTAAAGCAAAGATGCTTATAGACACAGGGGCGACAGTATCCCTTATTTCAAAAAAGATGTTTGACAGTATGAAATCTCAGGTTCTGTCACCAATGGACAGAGAGATACTGACTGTAAATGGTTCTCCCTTAACTCTGTTTGGGAAAACTATAATTGACATTGACTTAAATGGACATGTTTGTTCAAACATTGCTGTAGTAGCAGACCTAAACGTAGATGGTATATTGGGAATAGACTTTCAAAGAAGCCATAATTGTGTAATAAATATTACTAAAGGTAGCATTTGGGTAAACGGAATAGAGAACCGTTTACATTTTGAAGGTCAAATAGGCTGCTACAGGGTAGATGTTGCAACCACTATAAAACTGCCTCCTACTAGTGAAGTAATGGTGTCTAGAAACATAAAAAAACCTGTTATACCAAAGCCAGAAGTTGGTATTATAATTATAAATAAAGATCAAGAGAAGAGCAAGTTGATATGCTACCAGTGTAACAGACGGTATAAAAAGACAGCATATCATAGACGTCATATGACAAGGTGTCACCAGGGTAGTGGTGCTGAAAACTTTGAGCTACCAAAAGATCAAGATGAAACACACGACAGTGGAAAAGAGATGTCAGATCTTGTAGAGTTGAAGAACTTTGCCAATAATGACGAAAACAGTCTGATACAAGAAAAAGTTGTTAGAGAGCCCAAAACAGATGTGGAGACTGTTAATAAAATGTGTCCTAAAACGAGGAGGACAATAAGGCCGTCAGGACCAGTGAAATTTGTGGCTCCAAGAAATGAAAAATCACTTGATCTTTTGAAATTTCTCGAAACTGTTAATAGATATATTGGAAATAATAAAGAATTAAAACACACAGTTCAGGAAGAATTTTCTAAATTTGGTTAAGTTTTTATTGGTTATTGTTGTTTTTTATAAAATGTTAATGTTATTGTAACTGTCGAGGTCTGTTGAAATACACTCAGCAAAGAGATAAAAAAATATATAGATATATACATGTATGTAGAGTCCGTCGGATGGGGACGTTAAATCCGAGGCCCCATGTACAGGAACATGTCACGGCCTGTGCATGTTAAAGACCCCTCCTGCAGATTTCGTTAAGAGTAGGCTCCTTGGGGCCGCTGCAGAGGCAAAATTTGTTAGGGAGCTTTAAAATTTATTCTTTGGCAGCAACGCTCAACATTACAGACGTTATAATAGAAAAAAAAGTATGTTAGTCATGCGAGGACGCATGAAATCGGAGGCGTGGGTAATGTGACAAAAATGCAGTTTAGGCATCAGACAATATTTGTAATTTATCGTTGAATTGTTATCCATAGTAAATTACCCGTTTGAACAATGCGTTAACGAATAATACATATAAAATCAGTCTTTTATCCTTGGTTGTTATGAGACGCGTTAATTGTTGCTAGGGTGCTCTCTTCGAGGTCCGCACTCTTGGTATATAAAGACACCGATTCATTGCAAGTCGCTCATTTGTTATTTGGCCGTTGATGGTTAAACATCGGGAAGAAAATACCAGCAAATCAAGTAGTTTAAAAGGAAAGTTTGTAAACCTAGTTTGAGTTGAAAGCTTGCGGTTTTGAAGCGAGCGGTTTTTGAAGTCTTTACGATTGTTGCAAGCTACCGGGTTGTTCCGATACTGTAATTTCCCTCGGGAATGGTCGCAGTCCCTCGAACAGGTGGTTTGTAAAAGTCTGGTGACTTTGGTGCTTCGGAGACTAAGTGGTACAATTATTGCAAGCTACCGCGTTGTTCCGAAACTGTAATTTCTCTCGGGAATGGTCGCAGTCCCTCGAACAGATAGCTTGAAATAATCTGGTGACTTAGGTGCTCCGGAGACTAGGTGCTTCAAAACTAGTTGTCTCAGGAACTAGGTGCTTCAGAGACTGGCTAGTTGTCTCAGAGACTGGGTGTCTCAGAACTAGGTGTTTCAGGAACCTAGGATTTTTGAAGCTTGTTCTTAAGTTTAATATAATTGTTTGTCAAATCAGTTGGGACCTCTGAGTCAGTGAAAGGATCAAGGATAAATTGAGGTTCTAGTTTTCAGAGTACTTTTTGATACAAAGTAATTTGTGTAAATAGTGTTATTTCTTTATTAAGTTTCAAAGTTGGTCTTGTAGTTTTAAGTAAAGCCTCCAAGTTGTAGTTATATTTTTGAGTTAATTAAAAGATTGATATTGGAGTATCTCAGATTCTGTGAAAACGGATACGAACATATAGTTCATTAGCCAAACACGTTACAGTAAAAACAAATATTTAAAAAGTCACAAATCACAATATTTCAGTCATTGCGAATGAAGTTGCTGATATACTGTTCAGAGTAGTCACGTTGATGAATCAGTGTTGGTATCTGTCTTTCTGTAGTTTAACATGTTTAAGTCTGGTATCCAGTACTCTGTATTCTGTGTGATGGACGATCTCCACCTGCTTCATACTGGATAATTCTCAATTAACATTTTTTGGTGAAACTCATAAGTTCCTAATGCATTACTATATTTTGGGCTGAGAGTCAGACATAATTATAATACAATGTTTTCGATAATAACTAATTTGGGCGTCTTCCCTTATGAAATTGATGTACGACAACATGGACAAGGTGAACATTTGGAATATTTGATAGATTTTTGTCGAGCCTGCAACTTTTGTTGCAGAAAGCTCGACATAGGGATAGTGATCCGGCGGCGGCTACGGCGGCGGCGTTAGCTAACTTCTTAAAAGGTTTATATTTTAGAAGGTGAAAGACCTGAATGCTACATACTTTGTATATAGATGCCTCATGTTACGAAGTTTCCGTCAGTCATATGTCCAATGTCCTTGATCTCATTTTCATGGTTCAGTGACCACTTGAAAAAAAAGTTCAAAATTTTTGTAATGTTGAATTCTCTCTTATTATAAGTAATAGGATAACTATATTTGGTATGTGCGTACCTTGCAAGATCCTCCTGCCCGTCAGACAGTTTTCACTGGACCTCGACCTCATTTCATGAATCAGTGAACAAGGTTAAGTTTTGGTGGTCAAGTCCATATCTCAGATACTATAAGTAATAGGGCTAGTATATTTGGTGCATGTATGGAAGGACTGGAAGGTTTACATGTCCAACTGGCAGGTGTCATCTGACCCTGACCTCATTTTCATGGTTCAGTGGTTATAGTTAAGTTTTTGTGTTTTGGTCTGTTTTTCTCATACTTTATGTTTATTTGTCAAAGACCGAATTATTTTAATATTTCATTTACTGTTATCTGTTTTTGTCCATTTTAATTTCTTGTTATCTGTTATGAGCCAAATCAATTTGCTGTTTTGCTGTTATTTGGACCCCCCTTGCCCCCCCCCCTCTTGATTGTTTTAATAGCTCAAGATTGGTACGTAAAAAAATCGTATTCGTCTCCCCTTTACAGATGTAAGCTCGTGCGAGATGGAAGG
The DNA here is from genome assembly GCF_963676685.1 of Mytilus edulis. Lineage (NCBI taxonomy): Eukaryota > Metazoa > Mollusca > Bivalvia > Mytilida > Mytilidae > Mytilus > Mytilus edulis. Next base: position 23,797,224 of record NC_092351.1, on the reverse strand, counting down.
CCAAAGAATACATGCCGAGATTGGATATTCTGAATTAATAGTCCACTCCACCAATAACTGATGTGGGTCTATGTCATTAAAAACAGCTTGTCATATATCATGTCATTTCCATAATACAAGTATAACATGTATAAGGATATAATTATGTCTCTGATATAGAACTATAGTATGAGGGTTTGGATGGGATTAAATGATTAAAGAATAATGCCCTTAAAAAATGAAGATTAGAGAATAACAGGCAAAAAAATGAAGATTAGAGAATAACAGGCAAAAAAAAATGAAGATTAGTGAATAACAGGCAAAAAACAATGAAGATTAGAGAAATGTGTGGTCTAATTTTTTGGAGATTAGAAAAAAAAGGGGTTAATTTTTTGAAATTAGAGAAAAAAGGGGTGAAAATTGAATGTTTACAGAATAATTGACAGACCCCCATCCAGACCCTCATAGTTTATCAAGGATTTGTAGTGACACTATATACAAATCCTTGAGTGACATCACAACATGTAACTGACCAATCAATGATTAGCATTTGTGTTATGTAAACAATGTTGAGAGGTGATGCGGATAAGAATCCTCTAGATTTTCCATAGACTTCAATGCAAATTAATTTAATTGATATATATTGACACCAGTTGAATCTAGTACTTTTACCAACTTAATATTGTTAAAGACACTATATAATGTCTCTATTTTGATTTTAATCATACTATATCCTCTGGTTAAAAAATAATCAGCAATATAAATAATCAGTTATCACCTTCAAATAGATGAAAAATCTGGAGAAATCCTATCTGCATCACCCCTTGAAAAATTTAAATGCCAGGATATCCAGATCTGAGAATATTAATACTAAAATTACGAGGTCCAATTTGTCAGCCGTCATCACGTAAAAACGATGAATCAAAGAATTCAACTTTATATACAACGAATATAGTACAATTAAAGGTGTAGATTAAAAATTACACCACTCCAGGTCCTTTTGTTTTCCACGTAATTAATATTGCCAATAATTAGGAAGTTCCGGGTCGAGTCCGATACCGATACCAATAGTATAATCACCTGTTACCTATTACCTTATCTGTACGTTCCGCATCTGACAGGCGCACCACCAAACGGTGTATTCAGGATTAATATGCTATATACACGGGTCATAATCACAGGGTTGATACTACTAAATTGTTAAATTGTTACCTATTGTAGTATTTTAATCCGTAAGACTTTCTAAGATAACAATACGAATACTAAAAATCTAGACTAAAAATAAGTTTCAATTCGTTAGCGGGCATGACGTAAAACAGCGAATCAAAGAATTCAACTTTATTTATAACTAATATAGGACAATGCTGTTGATTAAAAAATACTCCATTCCAGGACCTTTTGTTTTCCAAATAATTAATATTACCAATAATTGATAAGTTCCAGTTCGACGGGTTCAAACAGAAAGATTTGAAAGCAGAGAAACTTGTGTATCTTATAATCGGCATGGCTTTATCAGATGACAGTACTAATACTAAGATAAGGCTTGCGCATAGTTATATACTTTAATTCAGTCACGGACCCGCGATATCACGGGTGTGTTCTAGTGTACTTCTAAATTAACGAGGTCCAATTTGTCAACCAATTTGTCAACCAATAATATTGCAGTTCATTGGCAGTTTTATAGCAGTATCTTGAATTTTTAGCTGTATAATATTACATGTAGCACCTCTGACATCAATATTTGATTGTAATACACAAAAGCTTAACATATTAACCATGAACTTTGATAACATAGAAGATATATTTTTGTTTTTAATTATTCCATGTTATTGTTACTTTTTAAACAGCTACTAGTATGAGTAATACAAAAGACCATATTTTCTTTTTCCTTAGCAGTCATTTTCCAGTTTTATATGAATATTAATCAACTAGAAGCAGTTTAGTATGAATATTCATGAACTGAAAGCAGTTTTTAACAGGATTTTTGTGACAAAAATGTTGGTTATTGATTTGGGGATGCACAGCGGGCTATCAAATTTTTAAACATCATTTTTGTCATTATATTTGATACTTATCAAGACTATCATGACTATTAAAACATTTAACATGTTTAAATAAATTTTTAATTCCTCAATTATTTATTTATTATTATCGTATGTATATTGAAAAAAATTGATGAATTAAAAACAAAGTATTATTAATACTTTGTTTTTAATTCATCAATTTTTTCAAACATTTGTATAAGAAATCAAAATTTTTTAAATAAATCTTATATTTATTGACATGCAATTCGTATCAATATTTTTCTAACAATTGATAGTAATATCTTGACCTGGAGTTATTTCTTTCACTTAACTAATAATGAATTACAAGAATGTCTCTGAAATCTCTTGATAATGAAACACCTTTAAAGGTAATTTTAGCTTGTGACCTTTCTGAAGGAAATATTATAGCTTTTGCCATCAGTTGGTGTCCATTTTGATCGTCCTGTGACTATTTTAACATCTTTTCATCTAAAAGTGAAGAACCAATTCCAACCAAATTGAATGATCCTACAGGTTTCTAGAGTAAAGTTTGTGTTTTTTGTTTAGTAAATAACCATGGCCGCCATCACACCATGATGGCTAAATATAGAACAGAGGGGTAAAATGCAGTTTGTGGATTATATCTAAAAAACTAAAGCATTTAGAGCATAATTGACTGAGGTAAAAGTGTTCATAATCATCCCTGAAATTTTCAGTTGAATCTAATAACCCATTGTTTGGTTGCTGCCACTTAATTGGTAATATATAGGAAAATTTGCAATTTTGGTTTATTTTCTTAAATATTATAGAGATAAACCGTAAACAACAAAAATGTTTAGCAAAGTAAGTTTATTTGAGGACTTATACACTTTGTTTATCATGTGTTAAAAATATATTCTTCTCTGGTACTATTTCACCAAATTAAAGCAAACTTAAGCTGAATTATTCTTAAGTTATCTAGAAAGCAGACAAAAAAAAAAAAGAAAAAAAAAGGGTATCCAATGACACTGTTATCTGACCAACATGACCATCAATCATCATGGCTTCCAAAACTCATATATTCTGGAAAAATTAGATTTGTGCGGACATTGACTGTCTGGGATAAGCACGAAACTACTTTTCAAGAAACAGTCATCATAACATAATTCACCAAAACCTTTTTGAAGTTTTTTACGGTCTTTTTGACTAGATCTTTTTGATAACAGCCAGACATTTCTGGTCATAAAAGTGACTTAATGAATTAATACTATCAAAGCAAACCCTACTACAACACCTTCTCATTATAAATCTGAGTGAAGGTTAATTATTTGTCAGTCAGCTTAACTTTACCTTTTCACAGGTAAACTGTAGATTGTACCGGACATTGATTGGTCTATTCAACAAGTGTTCAAAGATATTTTCTTACATATTAGGGGTTAACATCAAATCCTGGGCCTCATAATGAATTTTTCCTTTTTTGCTTCACATCACCATATCACGTTGAGCTATTAGTTTCAGTCAACACACACTCCATCCTGAAATAATTACTTATCACCGCTAGATTCTGATTGGTTGCTTTAGATGTGGCTGAGATACAGCAACATCTAATGGCTTGAACGAGATAAAGAATTACAGACTTTTCTCGTCTCAGGATAAGACATCAAATGCCAGAAAATTAACTATGTGTATTACAGTTCCAATCAACTGTCATTTATTCATGTTCATTTTACCATATATATACATTATAAGCACACTGAAATCAATATTGAAATATCAGTATTAATACGTGTTTCTTTGCTTTGTTAATCTGTAATATGCACCATTTGTTTTGCTAAACAATGTATTTCATATCTTCTGCCAATCTAGGCACACCTTCAGAGAAGCACACCTCTAAATTTGTGTCTATTTGTAAATGTTTTACTTTCACAAAGTAAAGTGAACAACTAATTTAAAAGCATGGGTGTACAACACACACTCTTAAAAGTAAATCCGATTTATATTAATCAATACCTGAAAATACCCCATCTCCAATACTAAATCAACAACTACAAGAACACATACTTTAGGAATTTTTGTCCTCAATACTCTTCAACTTCGTACTTTATTTGGTATTTTTAACTTTTTTGGATTCGAGCGTCACTGATGAGTCTTTTGTAGACAAAACGCGCGTCTGGCGTATACTAAATTTAGTCCTGGTATCTATGATGAGTTTATTATACATGACATATAACCTTAAATTGGATAGGTTGAAGCAGTCCTGAGCTTTCTATTTGTTTTGTACTGTAGATTCATTCTTTTTTGTTGGTTAACAGTTTTTGTTGATTTTGTGAATAATGATTTTAAATAATAATTGATGAACACATTTTCTATAAACAGACTTAGACAAATCAAATTTCACTGTTGAAAAAAAAAAATCAAAAAATTTGTATCTACAAATTAATTTCTTCATTTTTTAGTATTTGAATGATTTACAAAGTTTCCTTTTTTTGCATTCTCATTTTTATAGTGTCTAAGGTATTGCATTAACATTAAGATACACTCTAAAGTAAAAATTTAACATTGATATTCTTTTTGAACCTTCATCATGTTCATTGAATTTTATATTTTTTTAACTTGGACAGCAGTGCTTCATCATAAGCAGGTGACCTTGAGCATTTTTTTTCTTTTTGGATAGTCAACAATACACTTTAATAGTAATAGCTGCAATTTGTGAGCAATACTCAGAATTTTGCTGAACCTTAGTCTATTTTTGAAATATATTGTCCTTTATACACAATTTTATAACTGGTATCTATTTTTATGTTTAACCCTTTCTACAACTATTAAAATTATTCCATGTAAAAGTTTCAAAATCTAACACTATATGGTTTTTTTTTGTTTAAGACAAATATTATTGGATCTTTATCAACCATTCACCAACACCATTTTATGTTGGACCTATAATCCTATTTATCGCTATTAAATGAAATTTTCCTTTGGTCTTACTGACTGATAAAATACTCAGCACAGTGGAGAAATAGGAAAATTATCGCTAGAAAGAGAGGGTGCATGTGCCAATGTCAATGAAAAGAACAACGTCCTCATAGGTAAAATAGTGATTGACGTCACAATTGAAATTGCAAGGTCAGATGAATTTTAAACAACTTGGAAGATCAAAACGGATATTTTTGTTGGCGTTGCTTGCTAGAAAATTGAATAAAAACATAATAAAGTCAGTTTAAATTTTTCTGTTCTTATATTTTTATTGTTAAGCTGTTGATTTTCTATAATGTTGTTGGTTCTTCTAATCAAAATGGCTGCCTTTCGAGCATGTATTATAGGTCCGTTTTGAAGTACAAATGTTCAAAATATTACTATTAGAATCGAAATTATTCTATCATATGCCATGTTCTATGCTTATTTTAAAATGGCTTTATATTTGTCAACATTTCTAAAATATCTGGCTCATGCTGCAGTATTATGACATTGATATTGCAAGTTAAAATGAGCATAGAGCATGGGAAGCAAGAATAATTTCTTAAGTGAAGAGGTCCATTGAAAAGACTGTCCAGGTATTGATTTGATTACATCAATTTACACCAGAGAATCATGTTTTGAAATAATTTATTTGATTATTTTTCCAGTGGAAATGGTGTGAATGTACAGACAACTTATTGGTCCGAAACGAAGAAATCCAAATATGCATGCTCTTTTTGGAGCTGGGGACGCTGCACAAAATATGTGTAAGTACTGTATTCAGTGATTTCAACGCATTGTAACAATAGAAAAGGATAAGTACAGTCTTGAGATGCATTTTCATTATGAGTTTGTTTGCTTTATATCAAGGTTCAACCGTTCATTGAACATGCAAAATAATTTGAAATTTAATTAAAATTTCTTTGTCTACAAATTTATATAGTCCCTAGTCACTAGTTTGTCTGAAGCTGTCAAACAGAACACAAGACCCCTTATCATGATATTGCCTGTATTTTAAAATTGAGTTTAAAGCTGATAAAAATTTCTATAGTTTTGATATAATTAGTCCCAAAAGTAGCAAAACACACAATAAAAATATTTGAAATGAAATGCACATCGACATAACTAATCTAGGGCATGGAATTTGCAATCCTCAGTCATAGTTGGTTGACTTCCAAATTTTTGCTTAATTTAAATGTTAAAATTATGTGATTAGGTCAGTTTAATTTGTTTAAGAGCAACAAGTAATGACAGGTCTATGATGAGTGGTGTGCAGTTGTTTTAGCACTGGCACATCCCATGGAGATTATAAGGATCCCCCCTCATTTGTATAATGCTATAAAACAACATAGAAGCAAATAATCTCGGTCCCGACCGTGCAAGGGCTGTATAGTTGTGCCTTCAAGATTGTTAAAAACTCTTATCATCATAACCTTTAGCTGTGTCAATAGTTTATATATATATACACATCTATGTATTATTAGTTTTATGTAGTTTGACTGATGGTGTTAAAGAATTGCCCAGAATATTTATCTTGCCATAATTTATTTCTGATACTGCAGATATGAATCATAGTTAATATCATTATTATGTATATATATACCGGTACATAATGTTTATCATATTTAATATCATTATTATGTACATAATGTATATCGTAGTTAATATCATTATTATGTACATAATGTTTATCATAGTTAATATAATTATTATGTACATGTCCAGGACCATATGAGTATTTGGACCATACGCGTATGGTCAGGGTAATTAACACTCTGTTACAATTTACTTTGAATACTTCTAAACTCTTCATATGATATGACCGTTCCTTAAAAATACGCCATCATATAGGTCATTTCATTATTATATTATAATACAGAGATTAACTGAATAGAAATATTAAGTTTCACATAGTTAATTTTACTACCTAGTCAAAACTATAATAAACACATTTTATACTAATGTCCATTTATATCGATTTGTTATTACTGAATAGCAATTATGTCGATTCGAAAATATAAGTTCCAGAAATTTCTGAATAAACTGTTACACAAGAAGTCACTAACAAGGAACACATTTTATCTAAGTTGTTATTGTGAAAAGGATTGTGCACAACCATGACATGCAGATGTGAAAATAGTTATGTTTCCATGGGGAGGTAAATGTCACCATAAGCCTACATGCAAGAATGTAAAAAGCGATGAAAATTAACTTTGATATCAAAATTTTATATTAACGTAGCCTTTAAATTGATACATTGTCATGTAACATCATTATTTTTTTAATTTAAAATTCATTGTATTATCGAAAAGGTTTGTAATGCATATTTGAAAAAAATACCTAAAAAGTATATGGTAAAAATACTCATATGGTCAGGCCCGTTAATGGTACGCATATGGTTGGACCATATGAGTATATGCATATGGTCATGACCATAAGCGTATGGTCCAAATACTTGTATGGTCAGGAACATACATAATGATTATTATAGCTAATATAATTATTATATACATAATGTTTATCATAGTTAATATCATTATTATGTACATAATGTTTATCATAGTCTATATGATTATTATGTACATAATGTTTATCATAGTTAATATCATTATTATGTACATAATGTTTATCATAGTTAATATTATTATTATGTACATAATATATTTTTCTGCATCTGTTTTTTTACAGGGACGAATCTATAATACTAAAATAACGAGGTCCAATTTATCAGCCGTCATGGGGTAAAAAGGATAAATCAAAGAATTCAACTTTATATATAGCTTATTATATAGGACAATGGTGTTGATTAAAAATTACACCACTCCAGACCCTTTTGTTTTCCATATAATTAATATTGCCAATAATTAACAAGTTCCGGGTCGAATCCGATACCCATACCAATAGTGTAATCACCTGTTACCTATTATCTTATCTGTACGTTCCGCATTTGACAGTTGCACCACTAAACGGTGAATTTTGAATTTGCTTTATAATTATGGGGTTGATACTACTAAATTCAATCATTGTCACATTGTTTCCTATTGTAGCATTTTAATAAGCATGACTTTATAAGATGACAATACAAATACTAAAAAGGTAGTTTCCAATTTGTTAGTCAGCATGACTTAAAAACAGCGAAACAAAGAATTCAACTTTATTTATAACTTATATAGGACAATCCTGTTCAAGTGTTGATTAAAAAATTAATCAATTCCAGGCTTTTTTGTTTTCCAAATAATTAATATTACCAATAATTGATAAGTTCCAGGTTGACGGGTTCAAACAGAAAGATCTTGAAAGCATGGAAAACTGTGCATCTTATAATGAGCATAACTATATCAGATGACAATACCAATACTAAAAATCCAGGCTTAAATAAGGCGTACACATAGGTATACACTTTACTTCAGTCACGGACCCGCGATATCACGGGTGTGTTCTAGTACCATTATAAATATCTATGTATTTTTCTGCATCTTTTTTTTTACAGGGAACAAATCCATACTAAATATCAATGTTACAGTGGCTGGACCCAAAAATACTGGAATTCCAACGGTTGTGAATTGGGTTTGTTTAAAATTTATCTATATGTCATTAAATGGAGACCAAATAAAACAAAAAAGAAGACATTAAATGGTTTAAGTATGGTTTCTAACTATACTAGTGTTTAAACAGTATGCAAAGCTTTAAATTATTGAGAAAATTGAAAGGCTTGGCAATTTTTAAGCTCATCACTTGGTGTCCGTTGTCTGTCGTCCATCTCATCATTGTCTGTTAACTTATAATACAAAAATGTTCTCCTCTGCAACTGCTGGGCCAAGTCGAAACCATACTAGGCCACAATCATTATTGGGGTTTCTTGTTTTAAAAATATGTCCGATTACCCTGCCCACCAACCATGATGAAATAGAACATATGGATGAAATGCAGTTTTTTGCTAATTTCTCTGAAACTCGATCATTCAGAGCAAATCTGACATGAAAGGGGGGGGGATAAAATTGTTCATCAGGTCAAGATCTGTTTGCCCTGTAATTTTCAGACCAAACGGACAACACCTTGTTAGGTTGCTGACCCCGAATTGGTAATTTTAAGAAAATTTTGCAGTTTTTGGTTATCTTCAATAATATTAAAGATAGAGAGAAACTGTAAACAGCAATAATGTACAGAAAAGTAAGATCTACAAATAAGTCAACATGACCAAAATGGTCAATTGACCCCTTAAGGAATTATTGCCCTTTATAGTAAGTTTTTAATGATTTTTTGTAAATATTTGTAAACTTTATAACAAAAATCTTTTCTTCTGAAACAAATTCGCCAAATTTTACCAAAATTGACCACAATCATCATTTGGGTATTTAGTTTTAAAAGTGAGTCTGATGACCTTGCCTACAAACCAACAAGGCCAACATGGCTAAAAATAGAGGATAAGGGGAAAATGCAGTTTTGACTTAAACTAAAGCAAAAATATTGCAAAGAACTGTTGCATTGTTTCATGCATCAATTGTAAATAAAAGTATCAGGTGAGTGACACAGGCACCTTGGAGTCCTTAGTTATTATATATGGTGAAAACTGCAACAGTTTAAATATCTGTTTTGCAAAAATAAAAACTCACATTTTAAATTCTCACAGAATTATTTCTTTGCGAGACTTTCTTAAATTACAATAATTACATTAGATGTATGTTTCATTATAATCATTATAATACGTTATTTTGATTGGCCAATTGCACATCACGTATTATTCCCTACGCAATTGCATTACACAATAAAACTTATCATTCATGATAACACAAGATCCCACAATAAAGTGCACAGGTGAATTAATAAAAAAATGATAAAATTCGTATTTTCATGATCCTAGCTAAAAAATGTAATTATAAGTATTGAATGCTTCTTTTTGTAACTTCATAGGGTTGTAAAAGCGTTGACAGTGCGCACATTTTTAGAATGAAACGCTTCTGCGCTTCATACAAAATGTACTTCGGTCAACGCTTTAACACCCCAATGAAGTTACAAAAATAAGCATTCAATTCTTAAGTGAAAATCTAACATTTGTGTTTTTGTACAATAATCGCAATAATTAAAGCATGCAAAACTTTCTGAAATTTACAGCCATTTATAGTTCAAGTTAATGTTGACAGGATGAATATGCCATACTAAGTTCATGTATTATTAAAGCTGTTACATTAGAAATAAAAACACTGAGTTACATTGAATCTTTGTATTACATAAGGAGCAACCATTTAACTTCAGGGGGGATATGTTTTTTTGTTTGAGTCAGTAATTTAGAAAACAGCTTTATTTAGTTTTTCAACGCTATCAATCAAATAATTTTGTTCAAAATTTAAAACTTTAAGGTAGTTGGGAAATCTGGATTCAGAATAATTTATTTTGCCCTCTGCTTGAACAGAATATTCTTTTTCATCAATTTGGGAATCAATATTTTTTTTGAAAAAAACCATAACCCTCCACTTGAAGTTAAATGGTCATTCTAGTATAGGGTTCTGCATTTAGGATGCTAAACACAAAACTTAAAGAAAAAAATTGGATAAAACATGGATAAATTTAATGTTATAAATAAATTGATGATTTTAATATTTATATTTTTAAGTTATTTTTGGAAAGATTAGAACTTATTCTAAATCTTTACTAAGGCACCGGCCTCCCTAACAACACGACAGGTTAGCTACTGTTACTTAATGTATTCACACTGAAATATAGTTCCCTATGGTTCTCATGTATGTGCACATAATACACATAAAAACTGAGCAGTTCAATCAAGAATGTGTGACATTAAGGTGTGTTAATGTGCAGGCATTTTTGTAAAAACATTTTGATTAGGTAATTGAGTATTGATACAATACTAAAATTGAGAAAGGAAATGGGGAATGTGTCAAAGCGACAACAACCCAACCATAGAGTAGACAACAGCCGAAGGCCACCAGTATGATTGACAACTCTCATTATCACTAAACAATCAGAGGCAAGGTAGACCTTTAATTACAATGCCCCACCTCCTAATTATATAAACTGTCAATCAAATTCACCACATTACTTATCAACCTCATAATTATACAGACAATTCAATATACATCTAATTCTTAATACACAAATATTTGACCTCATAATTGAATACACAAATATATTAGATGTGTTCCGTATATATAAGTATGATAGATTTATTGCCTATTATTTTTGATCTACATTACATAAAGTGATTCTGTAAATTATGTCTGAAAGATAAATGATTAATGGATTAAAAAGATCTTTAAAAAAAGATGAAATATGAATATAAATATGAATATATAAAAGGTATTCAAGTAAGGCCTATAATTAACTTGATAAATTTCCAAAAATCAACAATTTAGATTTATTTTAGTTCACTTTTTTTTATCAGGATTTGGCTTGAAACAGTTTTAAAATTTTGAAACTTTTAATTATAACAAACCATTGTTTATTAGTTTATTCCCCATCAATCATTATGTTTATTTTAGTCATTTGAATTTTTATTAGAAGTGAATATATATTTTGCAATCAAGAAACAATCCACATTTCAATAAAATAAGTTTTTTTAATTTGTTCACATTGAAAAAGTACATTTTCAATGCCCTAGCTGTGTTGAAAAATACTTAAAAAATTTATCAAAAGGCACTCTACAACATTTAATCTTCAATGTCATATAACCCTGTTTCAACTTACAAAATGCCCCAAAACAACATTTTTAGATTATTTTTGTTCACACTTTAAAGTTCTTAGCTGTTGGTCTGGATTTTATGTCTTACAAGGATACATGAGGATAGTTGGTAACATTTACTAGAAGAATTTTTGATTTGCAATTTTTTGTTTTTTTGACACAGGTTCAGAACAGGCAACACTATTTGGATAAGATATAAACTGCAGTTTAAATTAAATTGTGCAAATTAAGAGACCCATATTATATAATTTGAGCTCATTTTATCCTCATACTGGAAAAGCACTTTTCCTTCTAAAGACCTGCTGTTAAAGCAATTTTCAGCAATAGTGCATTATTAATGTTCATTTTTCCCCACCATACCTTAATATGAAATTATTCAAACTACTCTTCTAATCTTTCCATGAGTGATTTCCATCACTTTGATTTTTTTAGAAAACTGGTTTTGGAAAAAAAAATTGTATCAGAAAATCACAAAGTTTTTAGATACTTTATGTTGTGCAAGGATTTCAATGAAAATCAATAAATAGAAATAACATGTTATTCCAAATAGAATTTCCATTATATATAATTAGTGTCTAAATTCTCTGTTGGACAATTCCAAATAGAATTTCCATTATATATAATTAGTGTCTAAACTCTCTCTTGGACACCATGATTTGAACTGTTTGCCAAAGTACATATGTTTACAGTTTAGCATTGAAAAAGCCAAAGGGTGCATAATCCTTAAAACAATTTGACAGTTAAATTTGTAGATCTATGTAATATAACTTAATTAGATTACTACAAAACTTTGTTTTTATTTTATAGCATTATGTAGTAAGAAGACTAATTTAAATGGAGCCTGTAATATAAAATATGGAAATGATTTTATAAGAACTAGGGCAGGTTACTATTACCAAAGTGGTGGATCATGTACAGCACCAGACACATGTAGTGGTTGTAATACAGGTTTTTATAGTGATGGCCCATACTGTAGAAGTAAGTTATAATATATTTATATTAAGATCCATTTTGTTATAATAGTCAAATGTGTTTTGTTAAAACAAACTTTTTCACTTTTTTGGTCTTTTGGAAAATATTGTTAGTGTTGTATTTCGACCCCTCTACCAAACAAATTGTTTTACATGCACACATATATAAATTGCAGTTTTTATCTATAATAATTCAAACTGGCATTTTGAAATTCTTATATGAATTAAACTTTTTTTTAAATTTTTCTCAGTATGGCAAAAATCAAAATTGCATTTTAGTTTAAGATGACAAATTTGCAATATAAATTTGCGAATTTACAGTATTTGAATTTATATTTTAGTATGTGGAAAGATAGACAATTGTAACCACAGAGTTTGTACATCTTCATCTGATCATCAATGTCAATGGTGTGAGGGAGAGCTACAACCAAACCGTTATTATAGAGCTTATACACAACATGTAGATAAAACAAAATGTCAGAGTAAGTACAAATGTTTCCTGGACATTTAATTATTTATGGAGTTATGTCCCTTACTTGTGATGATTATGACTTTGTGTCCCTCACACATGAGAAATCATAGAGTTATGCCCCTTACTTGTCATCAATATGGCACTGTATTCCTTACATATAGGATATTGTAGAGTTATGTCCCTTACTGGGGATCATTATGACATTATACTGCTTACATATAGGATATTGTAGAGTTATGTCCCTTACTTGTAATCATTATGACATTGTGCTGCTTACATATAGGATATTAGTGTAGAGTCATGCCCCTTACTTGTGGTCAATATGGCACTGTATCTCTAACATATAGGATATTGTAGAGTTATGTCCCTTATTTGTGATCATCATATCTGCCAACTGTTACTATTTGTGGGGGATTTCCCCCATGAAGGCTCCCAATTTGAAATTTTGAAATAGCAATTTTGTCCACCATTTTAAACAAAACAATCAATTTTACCATAGGTCATGTTAGTATAGCATTTTAAAAGCATGGAGTCTTGGAGAAAAAAGAACAACATAGTTTTAGGTGAGAAAAGTTACAAAATATAGCTTTGGCAACACACGTGATGAATTCTAAAAATCAGATTATTAATTGACTGTATAAGTTGGCAAGATGTTATCACTGTGTTTTATTATTTAACAGAGGCATGTTCCTGGAGGACAGATAGTTCGAGGTGTTTCCCAGGTGTATGTACTGATGAACTAGCTAGTAATTGTGTATGTTCTACCAACTTTGAAGGAACCCACTGTCAAGATAGTAAGTAATTTATTAAAAAAATGTGTAAAAAGTAAAATAGTGAAATCGAAGAAAATACAAAACGGAAAGTCCATAACCAAATGACAAAATCTAAAGCTCCAACACATCAAACAAATGGGTAACAACTGTGGTGAGTTGGACAGGAATTTGACAGTTTTTTCTGTTTCATTATTATTGTGCAGCGTAGTGGTAGGAGGTTTGAGTTTGTCCATCACACTCTACTTTCAATGCAATGCTGTAGCTAAAATGTCATTAATCCATTTCTATGATTTTTACTCATCAAGATATTTGCTTCTTAGAAGTGATAGTAAAAAAAATGATTTGATTTCCAAATTTCTGTTTATTTATATTTATTATGTTGACTTCATTTTGTACCAAACAATAATTGAATAATATAATTAATAATATGAAATAATAAGAAACTTCACTTATCATGAAGGTAAACTAGTACAATACATTCTATTGAAAACAGGCATTCTTCTTTGTGCAACACACAGAACATTAGAATACAGAATACACATGTGTTTATTAAAATTTTCAAGCAAAAGAAATTATGCAAATTCCATAATTAAAAATAATTCCAAGTTGAAATGATATAGCCTGTTTATTGCTATTTCAGGAAAATCTTCCTACTTTTCTGTGTATCAAATACAGAATGTGAGTTTTTATTTTGTCATAAATTTATCGGCAGCAGTCCTTTTGCGTCAATTACTGTTTTTCAGGGGTATCATTTGCGCCAAATTTTGTTTTCCAAATGTATCAATTGCGCCAATATTCGGAACTCATTTGCGCCAATTTACCTGTACACATATCTATAATAAGTATTAATGATTAGTATATATTTATTCTTATTTTTGGCTTTAAAAGTATCATATGTACGGAGATATTTCACCATGAAGATGAGCATCTGGAGAAAAATTACTTAAAATGCATTGACAGTCAATGTATTGAGAGGGAAGAAAAAATGTTACTCTGCTGAATATTTAATAAAAGATATGCCAAAAGAAAGACAAATAGAAGCATTTGCTGATTATGTTTTAGTCACATATGTTGATGACACAGTGCTTGTTTCCACCATGCGAATGGGCTGAAACTATCTACCGCAAGACGTACCAGTAAAGGGGCAGAAGCATTCCACGGGCATTATAACGAACTGTTTTATGCATTTCATCCTTCAATGTTTGTGTTTTTGGACAATAAAGTGAAGTAACAAGCTACTATCTACATTAAAGTACCCATGCAGCAGCAGTAAGAAGAAGATATGTTTCAGAAAAGGAAATTACATGGTAACTGCCAGTTCCAAGTCCGAAAAAAGGAGCAGGGAAGTCATTTTTCTTCTGATTGGCGCAATCGTATGTTTTATTTTTGGCGCAAATGATACCATGTAATTTTAAAACAGGTGGCGCAAACGTAGCATTGGACAAAAAAAGTTGTGGCGCAAAAGGACGCATTTTTGGCGCAAACGGATTTCTCCCAATTTATCACACAGTTAGACGTTATTTGCAATAAAACATCCACAGTAATGGCATTTGTTACTGATCAGACAGACAGACAACATTAAATCATATATAATATAGAATATAGTCATCAACTGCATATATTCATGTAAATGATGTATGTTGTTTAAATGCTTTTTGCAATTTCTTTTTTTAGTTAATGAAGCACCAGAAATTTTATGGAATTATTGTGAATTTACTGACACTGGTGGACACAATAAATTAAAGAATGATCCAAACTGGATCAAGGATAACCCCCACCCAATTATCTGGACAAATTTTGTGGCTTATACAAGGATTAAATTCGAGATAAATGCAAAGTATTTACAACCAGTTGTTACTATAGATTCCACTCATTATGTCAAAGATTTTAGAGTTGGTGTTATTGAGGAAAAAGTCACTCTGTCTTATTATAAAGGTTTGTAAATTTACAGCAAGTACTTTAAAAATAAAATGAAAAAAATAAAGGAACTATATCTATGGAAATTGATAAATTTCAGTTGATTTTGACACAGTTTTGAGGCCCCTCATGGGGGTGTCCAGGTCATCACATAATCAAAAATGTTTCACCATTATAATCACATATTCATTAATTATTTTTTTGAAGAAGAGCCCTAGATTTTCAAATAATTAAAAATTTAGTCTTGTTATCAAGTTATCATTTAAAAGTTTGGTCAGGTTCTCAAATAATCACTATAAAAATGTCCAAGTATAATCACATTATAAAAAATCCCATGAGAAGGCTCAGTTTTCAACAAATTTTGACAGAAATAAAAGAAATATGCAGAACTTCAGTTGAACAAGGATTTTTTGTCAGCATTTGGAAGCCTGCAACCAGTAAGACTGGGATTTGTTGTTGAAGAGTTAAAGACAGAATATAGTGGCTCTTGTTATATCCATATCATATATTTATATGACAATTAAAATATATTGTTTATTTTCAGGTTCTACATTTAAAGATGTAAAAACGGGAACAAGCCCTCGGATGGACAAAAATCAACCAGTAGATAAAAACTTAGAGACTTGGGACAAAGCGTCTTGGTCTGGATATGAACATGATGACAAGTATGTATATCTCTTATCCAAACTTCTTGGCCTGGATATGAACATGATGACAAGTATGTATATCTCTTATCCAAACTTCTTGGCCTGGATATGAACATGATGACAAGTATTTATCCTGCAATTGGGTGTTCTACTATACAGATACAGCCCTACAGATATCGCTATGCTGCATCTGTATACTATACAGATATCACTTAAAAGCTCTGCTCACTGTCGGACTGAGTATTGTATGAACCCGCATGACCTCAGAATGTGTATTGCAATCGCATTCCAATGACGTATCAATTGCGATACATCCTAATGATTAATCTAAAACACTATCCCACCCAGATCCTCCCTGATTATGCTGTATATATGTCAGTTGTTCCAATAACCAGTATGCTATATCTTTGGTGCCCTGACTGAATGCTGAAGGGTTACAGTGCAGATGAAAGCACCTGATTTACACTTCAAGACCAAGAAATATCAACTGGTTATAGTACATATAAAGAAATAAGGTAAACAGACACAGGTTTGGGAGAAAGAATCAGTTTAATATTTTCTTTGCATATCAATAAAGCAATAAACATATTTACAAAGAAAGCAAAATCAAGTTGAAAACTGTGGTTCAAAAGTACATAATAACTGTGAGTTCTTTGAACAATACAAAAAGATATGTGAAGTTGATGATTCTTATCAAATGGACATATGTATTATAAATGCGTATAGATCTTTAAGCAAATAAAAGTAATTGGAGGGTGGGAAGAAAATATTTTCCCAGAAAAATAATAATGGCTGCTGCAAGCAAGTGTTGCTCCAGGAATAGTTGAGCCTGTGTGCATAAAACAAAAGCCCTACTAATTAAGCGCTGATTGGTTAATTCAAAATTAGCTATGGATCTCATTGGTTAATTAGTATGATCTTAAAAAACAATTAATAAACGAGAAGCACATGTGGCAGTGACTTGGAAACCCCATTGCTAATTGGTTAAAATCCTAGACATGCAAGTGTCCCATAGTAACTACTGACTAGCATTCCAAAAAGTATTTTGTATTAATACTCTTTTTAAATAAAATAATTTCAATTTATAGTAAATAAATTCCCATAAAATGTTGAGCAAAATAGAAAGTTGTCTTTTGATATGATTTCTTTCTGATTATGCATGAATAACTGCCACTTGATATTAAGCAAATCAATTGATATAATTTCATGAATGCAGTCCACAAAATTTATATTTCTGGACAAAATCTACCAAATTTTGCTTGATAGTGTTTAGCTATGGAACCATATTTCATAGGTTCTTTAGTTTAAACATATTTATTTATAGTGGATTGGGAAACAATTACAACTATATAAATCCCTTTCCACTTTGTGGGTGTGAGTGCTGTCTTTAAGCAACATTAGCCTACTCTTTTTCGAAATCTAAGGATTTCTTTTACATGCGAGAGATATGGGACAATAACCCTAATGTCCCTTGAAATGAGGAACTCAAAAGTCATGTGTAAACAAAAATTCTCTATGTAGTGATATTTGACACTTTTCTATGATAAACAAGTGACTGAGCTTAACCATTTGAGTTAATTTAGAAAGTAGAGGAACACAGAATAAATGTGTAAAATCTATGGAGCTATTAAATGTGTCAAAGTATTAAATTTTCAAAGATCTTATTGTGTTAAAAATGGGATTTTTTACCATGAGGAGCCGCATCACAAAAGGATACTCAGGGTTTGCTAATTTACTGAAAAAGTAATCTCACTTCATGCCCTGAAAATTTAACTACATATGTCAAAATGTCTCAGCTTCGAAACGAGCAATCACACATATTCAAGTTAACAATATGGATTGAGCAACAGAAGAAAACGTTACCATTACCGCCTATGGAGAAACTAATACGCATCTATAACCATATGGCTCTCTCTTAACATGGTTCAGCCATTTATAGTCCCCTTCCAATGGACTATCATTGTATCATACCATACTCGTAATGGTGTCAGGGGAGAGCCTAAATTCAGTCTCATAAATTTTCTCCCCCGGAGTAGGGAATGAACCAGGAGCCTCTGTGTTAGTAGTTCGATGCGCTAACCAATACACCACGGCTCTCCTAGGTCATAGATCCTTTGTGAACCAAATAATTAGAAAAAAAATCACAAAAAGGACCTAAGGTCTACCATTCTTCAGCTTGATAGTGCTCCATGAGAAGAGGAAGACCCCTTCTGATTTTGGGAGTAATTGAAATATAACGTCAAAGATCACCGCATAAATAAATAGTCTGAAAAAAGTTCTGGAAGGGCCTTTCCTTGCACCCTATAGTCCATTGTTTCAAGTTGATGAATAGATGCAATTTTTGTCAAGTTTTTCTTTAATTATTTTTCTTTGTTTAAATATATAAAATATATATTTTTTTCATGTTGCAAATAATATTTTATTAACAAATGCATACTTGAGACTCTCTCAAATACATTATTAGTAGTATTCATGCTATCTTTTACAGGGTGATTGTTGCATTTACATCTACCAATGGAGGATATGTTAAAGTTGCTGATCGAGAGCAGAGCGTATGGGACAAGGTCACCAATACTTATTACTACAATGGTCAAACAGCTACAAGAGAATTTGAGTATCACTGGGATTTAGTTGATCCAGTCCATTGTTCAGTCACTTCAGGAACATCTTGTTCCTCATTTGTATCTACTGCAACAGATATTACTAATAATGTAAGATGTTTTGATAAATCTACTATTTTGTTTTTTTCTTTAAAAAAATCTGGCATGTATAACCTGTTTGAGTTCTATTAATCTCATCACTGATGTGCAACAGTGCAGTTGGTGTTGTGTTGATATCTCAATAGCATGAGTTTGAATTCCTGCTTTAAGGCCAAATAGAAAAAAATATGTGTTTCCTATTACATTTTTGAGAAAAATAGGGTAGGTAGGTAGGGATTTTTTTTTTATTTTACAATATTTTTTTTTTACATTGACAAACATGATTGAGTCATTGGGAGAGAAATTCTGACTTTGCTTATTGAAAAATGACAAAAAAACTTTAAGGTTGGCTAATTACAAGCTTAAAGTATAGGGTACGTAAGGAGGAAATAGGAAACACACATATATTTTTATTTTGCTAACACAAATTTGTCTTCACATAAGTCCTCTTGTGTATAACTATTGTGATTCCTGTAGAAGGATCACTATACCCTTCTCTAAATGCTTTGACTTTTTGTTTAACATTCTGTTTCTCTTATACTTGTAGATAACTGTTTACAGGACTATGTTTGATATATAATGTAAGCTGTTAAGGCACATATTGGCCACATTGACCCCCTATTGATGTTATAGCTTTTGATTGTTAACCATTTACTTATGTAAACTGAAATTTATCCAAACTATTGATACATTTTTTGCCTTTTTTGTTATTTGAGTTAATCTGACAATCTTTTGTATGTATTTTAGCCCAGCATAACATTTACATGGGGAGGATGGTCAGACGCCTTAGCTGGAATCGATCGTTTCGAATATGATCTGTTTGAACTTAAAGACGTTGGTACTAAGTTGGTTGATGGCATGGATAAAAAACAGAGTAATGCAAATGTTTCTGCTACAGATTCATCTGTGAGTAATTAAGAGTTATTTTATTGATTTATTTGATTTTATAATGTAATGTAAATTATTATATACTAATCGGTAAAAACTGGTTAATTGTATATGAAATATTCTCAATGGCAAGCATACTGTTGATGACTCAAGATTGCATAGGTTTTATCAAACCTGAACAGAAAATTATATTGATAGGGGATTAATTGAGGAATCAAAAAAGCCAAAAAAATATAGGGGTCAATGTGCTTGTTTTCCAGATATTAGCCATTGTAATTTTGGCAGGAAAATGTTCTCTCTTGATTTTCCGTAGCTTTATCATTGACCAGTTAAAGTTCTCAAATACTATTAAAAAATAGATAAAATTTTTATTAGACTTTTACAAATGGCTTATAATTATACATGTAAAAGATTTATAAAAAGAAAAATGGGGGTCCATGGGCAAATTTGTTTTAGGCATTCAAATGGATATACCCAGAGGATTTCGAAAATCTGACAAAAATTCTGAAACATGACAAGCAAACATCCTTTTGTATCACTAGCCAGTTAACACTAAGGTTGTGAGTTATAAACCCACAAGGTGCAGGTGAACTAAATTCCAATCTTAATTGACTAGGATTTTCATTTTTCCTACTGAAGATAGGTGGTTGTTATCTGTCACTCTCGCTTCCTCCACCAATAAAAACTGACAGCCACTAAGTAGCACAATAGTGTTGAAAGTGGCATTCAAACACCAATTAATCAATCAATACATGTATAACAGCATGTTTGTAGAAAATGCAATTGCAAAAACCTTTGTAGAAGGAAGCCCTTTGAGAAATCATTTAATTAAAATTTGCTATAAAAGTTAATTTTCATTGATGTACTAAAATTTTTTTTTTATCAAACAAACATAGGCAAGCTGACCTTGACCTAACTTTCAGTTTTGTTATGGTCATTACATGGATTCATGTAACATTAATTTAAGACTTTCATGTGATTTAACAGTCGGCTCAAGACCACAATTAATGACCCTGCTTTTCGTTGTCCACGAATATAGTTCCTTTTAAGGTGAGAGGTACGTAAATGAACGCCTCTAGCGGAAAACGGGAAAATAGGCGTTTGTTGCTATGAGAGTTATCTCCCATACACCATAAAAAATATTTCAAGATGTCGGAATATATTTCGCTTCGTCGAAATAATGGTCAATTTGGTGGAAGAGTATTGAATGCATCTCTTCAAAAATATAGCTAAAATTGAAGAATGTAAAATAGATATCTTGTAACAGTTAAACAGTGCTTTCCGCCAATAAAAATGAAAGAAACTTGGCATGTCGTGATGGCCGAAGAGCGACTGAGTTGGGTTTACTAATACTAGCTGACCAACTTAAAGCTTGCATATAAATTATGTTTCTACAAAACTGTTTAAAGTACAAAGAATGGGTCTCGCAACTATTTGTTTATACCTTGGGGTAACTGTCCATTCATGAACTTACTATATTACGCCGGTAATCGTAGACTCACGTAAAAAATCGGGAATGTTGATATGTGACGTAAAAAGTAAACGAAATGTAGTATATTGATAAGAATATCATAAACACGTACATGCATTACACACGTAAACTCCCACAATAACAAATTAAAGCTTACACTATATATTGTCATTTTATTTATTGCAATTCCAAAGCAAACTTTGTCACGGACTTACATTCAGTCATTTGCATTCAAAGAAATAAATTTTCCCAAAACAACTGTCAACGTGCGTGAAAACGGCTAGGATGTCGTATTCAATCCTCGACACAAAAAAAAAAAAAAAAGGTTAATACTTATATTTTTTAATTTGATATTCCTGTTGTAACTGTTATATGATCTTTTATTAACCATTTTCTCATATAAATATAAACATAAATCTTTCTTTACAGTGCTTTCTTTCACGTCCGCGATATGGTCTATAAATAGAATTTGAAAATGAAAGTACTAGTGACAAATAATTTATATTTAGTAAAAATAAATATTGAAAAGCAAAAGCGTTTAATTGCTTTCTGTGTGACATGAAATTTGTAAAATGTAATGTCGGAAATTACTTCAGACGGGTAAGCAAGAGAAAGTGACAATAAACTTGAACGAGAATCGTAATGACTATAATGGTGATGGGACCTTCCGCATGAACAAACGGGAACTCCGAAGTAAAACTGTCTTTCAAAATGAACGAAAATTTAAAAGAAATGAATACACGTTGCTTTTCAGTCAATTTGAATTGAATGGAACATTGTTAATTACAAGCTTCCAGTATGAAAAAGCGGCAAGGGAAAAATATAGATCCGCTGATTGAAAATTACGGCTTTACCGCCACTTCAAAAATAAAATAATTAGCAAAGTATATATATTACACTGAAGATATAGAAATTCATTTTAAATTGCGCAAAATTTCGGAATTACATTTATTTCGGTTTCAGTTGATACTGTTTATATACAAATGCAAATGCTGCTATAAAAATTTAGAATTAGAGTTTTTATTTTTGCTTTACGTATTTCTTCTCAATTTTCGCAAAACTTGCAAAAATTCTAAAGTACTAACAGGAATATTGTTGGCATGAATTACAAGGTCCATAATGCTGTTGGAGATTTCCAATCTCTGCAACATCTAATACATACCTGGGAGGCATTACTTTTAAGACTTGTCCGTCTGTCCGTCCATCGTACCGTCCAAAATTGGTTTTCGTTCTCTAACTTTAGTTTGCCTCAAACAAATGTTAGAAGACTTATACACAATGCTGATTACCAAAACAAATCACAGATCTAGTTTAAATTTAAGTGGCGTATCTTTCAAAGTTTTTTAGTAATATCACTTTATAAAATCAAATGCAAGCGGGCGCATCATCTGTGTCCCATGGACACATTTCCCCATTTATTTACCATTGTTGGTCTTTTGGCCGTTTTTCGTTTTTTCACATGACATTGTCAGTATGTTTTATAGGATTACAAGTTTCTATTTCCCATTGCGCGGTATATTTCGCCTCCAATATTGTGAAGCAGCGCGAATGTGAACATTGAATGTATCTCGTCATTCGGAGAATCTATTTTAATGATAGATCTTTTATTGTTTCTGTTCAATAAGTTTATAAACATATGTCCTTAAACATTGTGTTTTTAATCATTCCAGAAATACGTTATAAATACTCAGGACCTCGTATAATCACTGAATAAAAACCAATAATAGGTAATCAATCCTTTTTCCATGCAGGATAATATTCTCTATAGCGCATTTGAATAACCAAACAAATTATAATGAGGCAGTCGTTGTCTTTACAATTCTGCTGAAATAGCCTTGACGTTGCGTAATCCTTTCGGCGACGTCATGATTTTTTCTCTCTTTTCCCGTCAACAACACCCTTTTAACGGCTGATATATGAAAAAGGAGTTCGGTAACCCCATGAAAATTATATACCAAAAGAAAGGAAAATAATACCTTAAAAACATTTGATTTTTATAGAAAAATCGTAGGATTGGTTTAAACTGCAGAATAAATAAAGCTTGAAATTTCTTATTTTTGGTTCAAATTTGACGTTATGTCTATGTACTTTATGTTGTTTCATTACCATTTTCTAATGCCTGGAACTCGGAAATTAGATCGGTGACCAGCTTAAATTTTTCGATTTTTCATTATCTTTTAGTAAGTTCTACGTGCATACAATTTTTTTTTTAAATCGCAGGACAAGCCATTTACGTACCTGTTACCTTAATTAGAGTGTATTTTTCCTTAATTTTTAGCTCACCTGACCTGAAAGGTCAAGTGAGCTTTTCTCGTCACTTGGCGTCCGTCGTCTGTCGTCCGGCGTCCGTCGTCCGTCAACTTTTACAAAAATCTTCTCCTCTGAAACTACCGGGCCAAATTTAACCAAACTTGGCCACAATCATCCTTGGGGTATCTAGTTTAAAAAATGTGTCCGATGACCTGGCCATGGCTAAAAATAGAACACAGGGGTAAAATGTATATTTTGGCTTATATCTTTGAAACCAAAGCATTTAGAGCAAATCTGACATGGGGTAAAATTGTTGATCAGGTCAAGATCTATCTGCCCAGAAATTTGCAGACAAATCGGACAACCTGTTGTTGGGTTGCTGCCCCTGAATTGGTTATTTTAAGGAAATTTTGCAGTTTTTGGTTATTATCTTGAATACTATTATAGATAGAGACAAACTGTAAACAGCAATAATGTTCAGCAAAGTAAGACCTACAAATAAGTCAACATGACCAAAATTGTCAGTCAACCCCTTGAGGAGTTATTGCCCTTTATAGTCAATTTTTAACAACTTTTCGTCATTTTTTGTAACTTGTACAAAAATCTTCTTCTCTGAAACTACTCGGCCAAATTTAACCAAACTTGGCCACAATTATCATTGTGGTATATAGTTAAAAAAATGTGTCCGATGACCCCGCCTACCAAACAAAATGGCCGACATGGCTAAAATTAGAACATAGTGGTAAAATGCAGTTTTTGCTTTATATCTTTGAAGCTAAGACATTTAGGGCAGATCTTTCAAGATTTAAATGTCCATCAGAATAAGATCTATCCCCTCACAAATTTTCAGATGAATCCGACAACCTGTTGTTGGGTTGCTGCCCTAAAATTAGTAATTTTAAGGAAATTTTGCAGTTTTTGGTTATTATCTTGAATACTATTATAGATAGAGAAAAACTGTAAACAGTAATAATGTTCAGCAAAGTAAGATCTACAAATAAGTCAACATGATCAAAATTGTTAGAGGACCCCTTAAGGAGTTATTGCCCTTTATAGTCAATATTGAACAACTTTTCGTCATTTTTGTAACTTGTACAAAAATCTTCTTTTCTAAAACTATGGGCCAAATTTAAACAAACTTGGCCACAATCATTACTAGGGTATCTATTTAAAAAAAATGTCTAATGACCCAACCTACCAACCAAGATGGCCGACATCAGTAGATACAGTAACAGGTGAGCGACACAGGCTCTTGAGAGCCTCTAGTTTTATTAACCCTCTTAAAAGTTTGACTTCCATCTATCAAAGATGATGTTTACTTCAAACAGAACTAAGCACATCAACAATGGTCACTTAAGGTTAAGATGTTTTCTCACTCTTTATTGAGTGTAGCACCTCATTATAGAGATTTAGAAAACCCTCTTCGCCTTGACAGTCTTCATTATTATTCCCATCACTGCCAAGCTTTAAATTAAAGATGAAATTTGAGTTAATTGTTTAATATCATGTATTTATTACCCCTTAGAACATTGATATTGATGCTGCGATTTACTGCACAAATTAGCATTAAATGGTATCGTATCACTGAAGAAAATGTGTTTTGTTTTCTTTTTTCAATTGATTGAATTGATTTATATTTGTTATTTAATTGAATACAGTTGTCAGTGGGTGATTTTATTGAAGTAATGTAGGATTTATTGTAAACAGAAGTACAAAATTGTTGCACAATTCTGAAAATCAAAGGGTTTTCATTAGTACTTTGTAACTTGCATTTCTATTCCATATGCATGTGAAATTGGCTTCAGCCCACCACATTTTGTGCATGTACCTAGTTAAACTATTTGGTCTTTGTGTTTTTAATTTTCCTTTTTGTGTGTTCTTCTATTAGTAATGTAGAGGTGTTCTGTGTTGGTGGTTTGTATGGCTATTTTACTGTGCACATTTTTGGAAATTATTGTTTTATTGATAAAAAGAGTCAGGAAAAAAGGTTTGTTTCCGTCATTGATGCTGTATTTCACCTATTAACAGAAACTGCCTTTGCTTTCTTGATGCTGATGACAGATCGTCAAAAGTCTGTTGCATTTATTCACAAATAATCTAGGTTCCAGTAATATAGAGCTTTACAAAATTGGTATGGATTTTTGTCTAACATCCCAGACTGTATTTATAAATGACATTGCAATTTTGTGCAGATTCAGCATTCCACAGACTTTGTTCAGCCTACACATATGATATTTAAATTTGTGACATACTGAAATCATCCACAAAAAGTATCACATTAGAAACTAAAGGTTACTTTGTTTTTACCATTTAGTACTTAAAAAGAATAATTCAAGATGCGTTCTACTGATTTTGGCAGGTGCTTTCTTAGAACATCTGTACTGTTCAATTAATAGACCATTAAATTTTCAAAATCTATAATACTTATATGAGTTTGAACTGATTTAATTGATAGCAGCTCTTAGTAGGTTAGAGTCTTGTTGATTTAAAAATCAGGATTTCGATTAATTGTTTTCCATTCATATCTGAAAAGTTTTGTTTTTAAAGTTCGTGTTTGAGTCTATATGTACTTCTACAAAGAAGTTGAAAAACTGCCTTTGTATGATGTCACTGCTTTATTTACTTTGACATCTTGGCTTGTGAAGTACATATTTTTTCATTTGATATTTACTCAGCTTTAATACAGAAAATGGAAATCTTCAATTAAAACTTTTTTTTAACTCTTAGATTTAAAACCCCCCAAAGTATTAGGAATTATCAAATAACCCCTGTCAGATGTTGTCAAATCCTCAATATTTATAGTTTTGAACTTTAATTGTCTTGTAGTATATTTGCTAAGATCTTAAAAATTCAAATAACCCCAAATCTGCCAAAATAGTCTCATTTTGAGGTCTTGTAGTAAATATTCAGATATTGCAACAACCTTACCCTAAAAGATATTTTACTACAAAAACATCTTCTCGAATGATATTGATGTAATTAGAATATATATTTGAGTATGAGACACTGTGCTCATATTTAACTTTACAAATACTATGTGTAAAATTATTGTCATCATCTGGTTTCAATGAACGCATAAAACTTTGCTCAGTGCTCGGAGCACAAAAATCATGCTCGAAACATGAAATCCAGCAATTTGATTGGTTGATTTTCGAGTCTGAGTACAAAAATCATGCTCGAAAGTTTTATGACCGTGAGGCCTGGTTTCAATGAAAGTCACATGATGGAAGACAAAGGGATGCTTCTGAATATTACAAAGAGTTCACCATTGATATTCTTCTATAGAATATCTATACCATATCTTCTTCTTCTTTTCTTCTTCTCCTTTTCTGTAAATTCCTCCTGCTATTGAGAAGTACATCCAAAAAGAAAAAAAAATTAAGGATTACATTAGATGGACACAACCTCCAGATGGAAATTATCATCCTATTTTGTTTTGTACAATTTATTTTTAAAGATTTAAACTTTTTTGCAATTTCATGATAGCTCTCTTTTCAGTGAAATAAATTTAGCAAAATAATATCCCTCGTCTTGAAGGCTGAAAAGGTGTAGGAACTTTCTATCAAGAATGGCCAGGTATAATGGTGTTTGTTTATAACAGATCTAACACAGGTGAATGAAGTTTGCCAAAAAAAAAAGGAAAAGAAAAAGTTTTTGGCACCTGAAGATTAAAGTGGTTCCCTTCACCAATCAAAATAAACATTTTCTGATTGGCTTAATTAATCTCCCCGCCAGAGTTACATAAACGTTCACTTTAAACTTAATTTCTGTCTTATTTTAGCAAACCAGATGTTAGGCACAATGAAATTACTATATAATGGCTTTCAGTCCTGATGTTTGTAAAATCAATCTTCTTACCATATAATTTTGTTTAAGATTCAGTGGTTAAAAGAAATATAGCTTTGAGCTGCAACTGCATGTATTGTTTAAAAGTAATCGTTTAAAGTTTTACAAAGAGTTAAAGAGGCATTTCGAACTTAGCCAAGAACTCCCAATTCGTTTGAAACATGGATTTTCAATTTTTGTTAAATTGCAGTTGCAACATGCAGACATTAAAGTCAAAATGTAAACAGTTTATGAAGCGCACCAACTATCAAAACACTTAAAATAATCTTTGAGCCAAGTTTGAAAATTGAGGTTTGAATACCAAGAAATAAAAAAACATTATTCTTACTTACAAGTGAAAAATAGTATATATTCACCAAGTGTTTTCCATCCAAATTCTGAAAAAAAAATTGATTAGATCTATCTAAGCCTTTTTCAATAAAATTATCTGGTCTTTCTGATGTTAATGTGGTTCAAACTGTTTAGATTTTTGATTTTTAAGCATTGTAACTAGACAATAAAGCAAACACTGCTTAAAAATATGATCTGATTGTCTTGGGTTTAAGACCATGTGAAAACAATAATATACACCTATAGAATGAAATTTACTTTGCTACATAACTTGTCTGTATCTTTGCAGATTAATCTTATGTTTTAACTATCAAGGTGAAGGTCAATGTCAAGGTCAAAAGTGTGGAAACATAGTTTTTTTATTAGCTCACCTGGCCCAAAGGATTTAGAGCAAATCTGACATGAGGTTAAATGGTTTATCAGGTCAAGATCTATCTGCCCTGAAATTTTCAGATGAATCAGACAACCCATTGTTAGGTTGCTGCCTCTGAATTGGTTATTTTAAGGAAATTTTGCTGTTTTTGGTTATTATCATGATTATTATTATAGATAGAGATAAACTATAAACAGTAAAGTAAAACCTAAATAAGTCATCATGACCTTAAGGAGTTATTGCCCTTTATAGTCAAATTTTAACAATTTAAAATTTGTAAATTTTCACTAACATTATCTACTGTAACTACTGGTCCAAGTTCATTATAGAGATAATTGCAAGCAGCAAGAATGTTCAGTAAAGTAAGATCTACAAACATATCACCATCACAAAAACACAATTTGGTTATGAATCCATCTGCGTCCTTTGTTAAGTATTCACATAGACCAAGGTGAGCGACACAGGCTCTTTAGAGCCTCTAGTTTTTCTTTCCCTTCCTCACTCATTTCTTAGATTTTTTTGGGTGGAAATGAAAGAAGAGAGGTGAAATAAATTTTTGGATGTTGTATTTAAACTGATTCTGATATGGAATGAGTGATTAGGCCAATTGCAAAAAGGTAATATTAACAGTTTTCGGAACATCTCTTGACTTGTCAATAGGGGTATGGATGTGTATTGGCTAAATTTGTAAAATACAGAGGAGCAATCTTTCTGAATTTTGGATATATATTTGGACTAGGACTATACATTACACACACAAAAAATTTGACAAAAGTGCATGGTGCAATTTTTTTAATGATGCAAAACGTTATAAAGAACTGATAGAGGAATTAATTGTGGTCTGTGGCCAGTCTTGTTAGTCTGATATATGTTAACCTTGACCTCTTAATGCTTTGTATTTAACCTATGATCATTATACACGTGAGAAGTAACCTTGGCCTCTTAATGCTTTGTATTTCACCTATGATCATTATACAAGTGAGAAGTAACCTTGGCCTCTTAATGCTTTGTATTTCACCTATGATCATTATACAAGTGAGAAGTAACCTTGACCTCTTAATGCTTTGTATTTCACCTATTATCATTATACAAGTTAGAAGTAACCTTGACCTCTTAATGCTTTGTATTTCACCTATGATCATTATACAAGTGAGAAGTAACCTTGACCTCTTAATGCTTTGTATTTCACCTATTATCATTAAGTGAGAAATTCCTTGTTTCATAATACTGTTGATTCCTTTATTTTTTCTTGGGTACAAATTTTTATTGTTTGAGGAAAGCTTGCAATTTAAGGCCAGACTTTTTTTATTATCTGTTTAACGAGATCCGCCGACTCCATCTTTCCCGATTCTAGAATAAAAATAAAAGTAGTGCTTCTTATTTTTATTATTATTTTTCCCGCCGACTGTTACGAAATCCTCAGAAAAAAATAAAATGTGTTGTTCACGATACTCGCTTTCAGTCAATTTCGTTATCGGTAATATTTTTACCAAGTCAATTAAACAGCAATTTTCATTTAAAAGTAAAGAAATTCAAGGCATAAACGATATATTTTCTTCTAATAGATTTTTAAGCTGGTGGCATGCTTTTCATACTTGTTACACGAGAGCGTACATCAAATCATTCTAACTTTCGGCAAAATCAGTTATTACTTCATCAGAACTTGATGAAATTAGCCTAAAGTAAACTTGTCATCCATGTATTGCATTAGAAACGTCATATTATTTTCCAAATAGCGTATCAAACATCGTTTATTTTTGTAAATTTTTCTTCGTCCGACATTTTAATTTGTAGAACTACGGATCGGAATCGGGATTTCATCGGAAACGGACCCGCTATGACCGAAATCCGGATTCTTGCGATAATGACTACAGACGCATGAATGGCACTGCTGACAGACAAAAATTGATCCCAAAAGGGAAAATTACGCATTCCACACGCATTAACATACTTTTGGTTAGATCTTCTTGATTAATGTATATATTTCCATGTATAAGCATTGTTTCAATTTATAGGTTAAAGTTGCTTAACTCTGGGACTACTACACCAGAGACACATGTGTATATATATGTCTCTGCATACACTAAGAGGTTCCTGACTGGGTGACTGGTATATACATATATAGTGTATATGCAGCGAGGTTGATATATTTGAGTGGTGCCATGGATCTATATTAGTGGAAATACAGAATCAAAACATAGTTTTTATGTTTATATTAATAGAAGGGTTAACCAGAGACATATATAAACTATATGCATTTATATTTCTCTGGGTTAATATGCTGGTCTGTCCTTATTTCATTGTTCTTGTATTTTGATAAATTCTAAAACAAAACAAAAAGTCACTTATAATGGTTTTATTTTTATTTTTAGTGTCGACTGGACCAATTTTTTGCACTTTTATTTTTTTTTTATTTCGCCCCCTCGACCCTAATTTTTTACAAATTTTCTCGTTAAACAGATAAAATAAAAAGTCTGGCCTAATGGATATTAGAATTCATGGTCTTGTCAGACTCTGCAAAAATTCCTATAGAAAATCTGTAATTTGTTGCACTTGGAATTTGCAGTTCTGGAATAACCATGAAATCAACAAAAATGGTATCCAACAAATAATAAAGAATCCACAATAATGTTTATAAATGAGTAAAGATCGATTAAACCAATGTTTTTTTTATCTAAAATAATTTTTATGATTTTCCTAGGTAACCTTAGCAATGACAGAACCAGGGATGTATTCTCTTCATATGACTGCAGTAGACAAGGCAGGAAATTATATGACAGGGCGTGGTTTGTTCCTGTTTGATGACGAGTCAGTTGTAGACAAACAGGGAGATCCAACTTACTGTTCTACTGCATCAGAAGATACATCCTACATATGGGTTGTAGAGGATACTCTCAAGGTCAAAGTCCAGTTCAAAGATAGATTTATAAATACCAGACACAAGCATAACAAATGGTTGAATAGAGTACGGACATATAATCCACAAAAAGTTATCTATGAAGACTTGTATGGCAATAGAACCAATAAACCTATTTCTAATATTCATGGTAAGTTAAACTTAGTTTTATCTTTTACATAAATCTTCTTCTCAGAAAATACTGAGCCAAAATCAAACTTGGTCACAATCATTATTGAGGTATCTAGTTAAAAAAATGTGTCAGATGATCCCGCCCTGAAATTTACAGATAATTCAAGACAACCTGTTGTTAGGTTGCTTGCTGCCCCTTCATTTATAATTTTTAGAAATATTGCAATTTTTAGTTATTATCTTCAATAGTATTTTAATGAGATTTCAGAAAACAAAAAGAAATTTGGGGTCAAGGGATATGTTTTCTTGCTAGAAAACAAAATTAGTAACTGCATAACACATTGCTTTATCAAAGTAAATTAACCTTAGTTATCTCCCCTCAAATGGCAAAGCTGAAAATAATTGAATCAGACAAAAAATAAAAAAATATAAAGTGTTAGTATGATTTAAGAGTGAAAATAATACATGTATTATAGAACACATAATTTTCTTCATTTGATTGATAGTTTTGTAAATGATTTACATATTCTTTCGAAGTTTTTTTTAAATTCTTAAAAGATCTAGACCAACTGTTCCCTGCTATTTAACAAATTTATTGGCTGTAATTTGATATACTTTAAAGCATCATTACTTTTATTTTTACAGCCATTGTAGACTTCCAAGTGTCATTTGAGGTTCATAGTGCTCCAAGTACTCTTAAGGATTCCCGTGCTCTAACATCAATATCTAAATTAAAGAATCAATATGACATCCTAACGTTAAATTGGGCTGATGGAGATCGTCTGACCTCAACAGTTAAAGCTTTTGACGTTCTTCGTGAATCTAACGAAGAGACTATTGTCATCTACAGAGATGCCACACCACCTCTGTTAGAAAATCTATGGTTGACCAAAGGTGACAGATTGAACATCAGTGTACATAGCTTAGAAGATTTTACCAAAATGACGTAAGTTATTATATCTTATATTTTGGTCTGCAGTGAAATACACAGGGAAATTTCACTGATGTGAATTTTAAATGAATTGAGATCGATGTCAATCTTAGGCGAATTTCACCTCAAACAAGTCTTTTATAGCTGACTATGTGGTATGGGCTTTGCTTATTGTTGAAGGCTGTACTATGACCTATAGCTGTTTATTTCTGTGTCATTTAGTAGTCTGATTGGCAATCATGCCACGTCTTCTTTTATATATTATAGTTTATATTTCATAATCTCGGGTGAATTTCACCTCTAACTAACTTATAATTGAAACAAACATAAACTGATTTCATGTGAGTTTCATGTGAATTTCACTTTGAAAACACATGAATTTCTGTTATGAATGGATTGATCATACTCTCTTTTATAATAATTTTTCATGAAAAAGTGGAAAGTCAAGCCATTTGTAACAGCAGACATTGAATAGCTCATTAGTATTTTTTACATTCAACAGAATAGAATGGGAAGCCTATGACCCGCACAGCGGTTTGTCCTCTGTGAATTGGAAGTTGTTTGACCATAAGACTGGAGATGTACATGGATATGAAGATATCATTGCTCAAGGATCAGCTTCTGTAAGTTTTAAATAAAACAATGATAAATTATTATAGTCCATACCACAGAATCAGGGAATAAAAAAAGTTGACGTAAATACTTAATTGTAAGATATTGAAATCATTATTTTTTTTGCACTTAAATTATGTTAAATTGATAAAGAGTATTAAAGACTTATTGAAGCAATAAGGAACAACTATTTGATTTGATTTTTTTTTGGGGGGGGGGGAGTGCAGGAGGACAATCTCTTTTTTCCCTCCTCTCCCTTGATTTGTTTTTCATATTTATAGAGTAGTAGTCAATTAGATTCTACTTCAGAATATTCATTGGTATATGTTTTAGTTTTTTATAAATGAAATTTGTTTCTATGGGCATCACAGAGTGTGACCATAAGTATTTGTCACTTGAGATTTTTCACTATATATTTCAAATAAAATGTAGTACTACATGTATTTAAAAAAAAATTGTGGAAACTCCAGGTTTGATTTTAAGCAAAATGGTACTAATAGAAGCTGAATTGTCACAGGTTTAATTGGTTATATTTTTGTTGTGACTCATTTTCATTTTCTCACGAGATAAACACAAAATATTATGTTCTGTTCAGAAATTTGTTAAATATTTCAACCAAACTAAATTGTAAAATTTTGTTTTCTGTGTTCACATGAAGAGAAAACAAAAACAGCTCAAGACAAAACTATGACCAAATAAACAAATTTCTTTAGACAATCCTCCGTCTTTTAATGCTTATATAAAACCCAACCATAAATCCTTCAAAGTATTTACGAAAAAATATATTTGTATATGATATATATAGCAAGTAATGCAGGTGTGGAATAGTTTGTCTATGAACTAGCTGTACCATAATTTTTCGTACTACAGTAAACAAGCTTTTTAAGTTAAATAAAAAAAGAGAACATCTGTCTTTTATACCCTGTAGTAACTCACAACACAAAACATTCATTTTAATTCTTTTTTTGCAGATTTTGTTCGAAAAAAAAGGCACTGGTTATAAAAAATGTGTTCAGAAAAGTGTTAGTAAAATGAGACACTGCTTTTCTGGTTGTAAATTTTTAAGAGATGTTGATTTTCTTTTCAGGATTTATCATCATGTAACAGTACATATGGTTCTTATGCCAGGGGCGCTAACTGTTACTGTACACCCTTTCAAGGATGTTTTCATCGCCATTTCCAAATTAAACCAGAAATCAAGCTAACTGGAGGTCTGCTGCAGAATAAAGATAAAGGAATGCATGAATATGATTATTACATCGAAGTTTCTATCACAAACATTGCTAAAATTACAACTGTATTAAAGAAAAAGGTCTGTTATTTATCTACTATTATTAGCTCACCTGACCTGAAAGGTCAAGTGAGCTTTTCTCATCACTTGGCGTCCGTCGTCTGTCGTCCTGTGTCTGGCGTCCGTAAACTTTTACAAAAATCTTCTCCTCTGAAACTACTGGGTCAAATTTAACCAAACTTGGCCACAATCATCCTTGGGGTATCTAGTTTAAAAAATGTGTCCGATGACCTGGCCATCAAACCAAGATGGCTGCCATGGCTAAAAATAGAACACAGGGGTAAAAAATATATTTTGGCTTATATCTTTAAAACCAAAGCATTTAGAGCAAATCTGACAAGGGCAAAAATTGTTGATTAGGTCAAGATCTATCTGCCCTGAAATTTTCAGACGAATCGGACAACCTGTTGTTGAGGTGCTGCCCCTGAAATGGTAATTTTAAGGAAATTTTGCAGTTTTTGGTTATTATCTTGAATACTATTATAGATAGAGATAAACTGTAAACAGCAGTAATGTTCATCAAAATCAGACCTACAAATAAGTCAACATGACCAAAATTGTCATTAAACCCCTTAAGGAGTTATTGCCCTTTATAGTCAATTTTAACAACTTTTTTGTCATTTTTAGTAACTTGTACAAAAATCTTTTTCTCTGAAACTACTGGGCCAAATTTAAACTAACTTGGCCACAATCATAATTGTGGTATATAGTTTAAAAAATGTGTCCGATGACCCCACCTACCAAACAAAATGGCCGACATGGCTAAAATTAACCATAGTGGTAAAATGCAGTTTTTGCTTTATATCTTTGAAACTAAGACATTTGGGGCAAATCTGTCAAGATTTAAATGTCCATCAGAATAAGATCTATCCCCTCACAAATTTTCAGATGAATCCTACAACCTGTTGTTGGGTTGCTGCCCTAAAATTGGTAATTTTAAGAAAATTTTGCAGTTTTTGGTTATTATCTTGAATACTATTATAGATAGAGATAAACTTTAAACAGCAATAACGTTCAGCAAAGTAAGATCTACAAATAACTCAACATGACCAAAATTGTCAGAGAACCCCTTAAGGAGTTATTGTCCTTTATTGTCAACAACTTTTCATCATTTTTGTAACTTGTACAAAAATCTTCTTTTCTAAAACTATGGGCCAAATTTAACCAAACATGGCCACAATCATTCCTAGGGTATCTATTTTAAAAAAGTGTCTAATGACCCCGCCTACCAACCAAGATGGCCGACATCAGTAAATACAGTAACAGGTGAGCCACACAGGCTCTTGAGAGCCTCTAGTTTTATCATGCATGTGTTATTATACGACCGCAAAATTTGAAAAAATTTTCGTCGTATATTGCTATCATGTTTGCGTCGTCGTCTGCGTCGTCGTCGTCCTCGTCGTCCGAATACTTTTAGTTTTCGCACTCTAACTTTAGTAAAAGTGAATGGAAATCTATGAAATTTTAACACAAGGTTTATGACCACAAAAGGAAGGTTGGTATTGATTTTGGGAGTTTTGGTCCCAACATTTTAGGAATTAGGGGCCAAAAAGGGCCCAAATAAGCATTTTCTTGGTTTTCGCACTATAACTTTAGTTTAAGTTAATAGAAATCTATGAAATTTTGACACAAGGTTTATGACCACAAAAGAACGGTTGGGATTGATTTTGGGAGTTTTGGTTTCAACAGTTTAGGAATTAGGGGCCAAAAAAGGGCCCAAATAAGCATTATTCTTGGTTTTCGCACTCTAACTTTAGTAAAAGTAAATAGAAATCAATGAAATTTAAACACAATGTTAATGACTACAAAAGGAAGGTTGGTATTGATTTTGGGAGTTTAGGTCCCAACAGTTTAGAAATTAGGGGCCAAAAAGGGACCCAAATAAGCATTTTTCTTGGTTTTCGCACCATAACGTTAGTATAAGTAAATAGAAATCTATGATATTTAAACACAAGGTTTATGACCATAAAAGGAAGGTTGGTATTGATTTTGGGAGTTTTGGTCCCAACAGAATAAGGGGCCCAAAGGGTCCAAAATTAAACTTTGTTTGATTTCATCAAAATTGAATAATTGGGGTTCTTTGATATGCCGAATCTAACTGTGTATGTAGATTCTTAACTTTTGGTCCCGTTTTCAATTTGGTCTACATTAAGGTCCAAAGGGTCCAAAATTAAACTTAGTTTGATTTTGACAAAAAATGAATCAGTTAGGTTCTTTGATATGCTGAATCTAAAAATGTACTTAGATTCTTGATTATTGGCCCAGTTTTCAAGTTGGTCCAAATCGGGGTCCAAAATTAAACTTTGTTTGATTTCATCAAAAATTGAATAAATGGGGTTCTTTGATATACCAAATCTAACTGTGTATGTAGATTCTTCATTTTTGGTCCTGTTTTCAAATTGGTCTACACTAAAGTCCAAAGGGTCCAAAATTAAACTTAGTCTGATTTTAACAAAAATTGAAATCTTGGGGTTCTTTGATATACTGAATCCAAAAATGTACTTAGATTTTTTATTATGGGCCCAGTTTTCAAGTTGGTCCAAATCAGGATCTAAAATTATTATATTAAGTATTGTGCAATAGCAAGTCTTTTCAATTGCGCAATGGCAAGACATATCTAATTGCACAATATTGTGAAATAGCAAATTTTTTTTTAATTAGAGTTATCTTTCTTTGTCCAGAATAGTAAGCAAGAAATATCTAATTGCAAAAGATTGTGCAATAGCAAGATTTTTTTTTTAATTGGAGTTATCTTTCTTTGTCCAGAATCAACTTAAATCTTTGTTATATACAATATACAATGTCTATTCACTTTTTACTACCAACTGAAAAATTAAAATAATCTTTACCATTCAGTGATAACAAGCAGTTTTTTTACATCTTAATATTTTATGATGTATTTAAATGAGTAGTTATTGTTGCAAACTCCATTAGAAATTTTAATTGAGATGAGTTTTGGAATAAGGGAAAGGGGGATGTGATTAAAAAAATTGGGTTCAATTTTTCTCATTTGAAATTTCATAAATAAAAAAGAAAATTTCTTCAAACATTTTTTTGAGAGGATTAATATTCAACAGCATAGTGAATTGCTCTAAGAGAAAACAAAAATTTTAAGTTCATTAGAACACATTCATTCTGTGTCAGAAACCTATGCTGTGTCAACTATTTAATCACAATCCAAATTTAGAGCTGAATCCAGCTTGAATGTTGTGTCCATACTTGCCCCAACCGTTCAGGGTTCAACCTCTGCGGTCGTATAAAGCTACGCCCTGCGGAGCATCTGGTTTTTATATTTATTAATGCAATTTAATGTAAGACATGTTTTAGAAATTAAGTGTTGTGGAAACAGAATGATTTTTTCCTTTACCAAATTATATGAAATCACTACAGTTACATACCAATTAATAGATTCATATTTCTTAAATGTGATTTATTTTGATCTTATTTCTTAATGGTTAACTCGTTGAATAGTAATTGACTTTGATATATTTCGCCATTGAACACTATTTCTTGTCTTTAAATTACTGTCCAAAAGTCATGTAGATAACGTCTCATGGAGAACTTGCCATTAATATACAAACTCCATTTATGCTACTGTGAATTCAGAAATTATTGTGTGCATTTATTTTAATTGCGATTTTAACATTTGAGACTTATATATTTGCGATTCTGAGAATCTTGTTTTATTCATATGAATAATTCAAAATGTGAGTTAAAATTATTGTGATTATAACCTTGTTGCATTTTTTCGCAATAATAAAAACATCGCAATAATTTCTGAATTTACAGTATTTTGAAAATATTTGCAGTTTACAATTGATATTATAAAGCCCACCTCATTCAGGAATGGTGCATGATGGTATATCATAACTTGCCATTAATGCACAATCTCCTTATATCATATTTTGAAAAAATATTTGCAGATAACAATTGACATAAGCCCTCCTCATTCAGGAATGGTACATGATGGTATCAAGGGTAACCCAGAGATAGACTATCAACAAGGAACTGATCTCAAAGCATACTGGGAGGAGTTTTTTGATAGAGAAAGTGGGGTGTTTTTCTACCAATATATAGTTGGTACTAGCTGTGCTGGCAGGAATGATTTTACCCTTGATGGAACAAACCCAAATGTAAGTAGATAATAAAAATGAATAGGACAAAGCAACCATAGAAAACCACTGTATTAAAGGCTCATGACCTCGGACAGGTACATGTATACAGAATGCGGGTAGGCTATATTGATTTTCTTTTATACAGAACTTAATATATAAATGTAAACATACATATCTATTTTTCAAAGCAACATGAGATATACAAAATATCTTGAAGACTAAAATTGATCATAAGTATACTGAATTGTGTAACACTTATGTTCAATCTTATTTGTGAAACTCATTCTTGGATCTGACTACTTCTACATACAACCCTTTATAAAATTTGTTCTAATAATTGTACATACTTAAATTCCTGGTTTACTTCTACTATTGATACATGAAAGATTATCTGTTCAAGAATTATA
Source organism: Mytilus edulis (assembly GCF_963676685.1). Lineage (NCBI taxonomy): Eukaryota > Metazoa > Mollusca > Bivalvia > Mytilida > Mytilidae > Mytilus > Mytilus edulis. The sequence continues at coordinate 23,758,572 of NC_092351.1, read as the reverse complement.
TACAAATGTATATATTATGTTCACAGTAATTGTAACATTGCATGAAATTTAAATAAGGAATTTCTTACAGATAACTCTTAGATCAAACTACCGGTAAGGGTTGTTATTATAGAAGTAAAGTATAAAATGATGGGAACAATAAACTTATTTACACTTTTGGAATGTAGCTGAATTTGTCCAAAAAATCGTCTGACATCAGGCTACGATAACTTTTAAATTATGACTTTTTTTCAAATGTTTTAAATTGTGATTTAAAAGTAATGACGGGCATGTTTGCATACAAGTGTAAATACATCTATAGAAGCTTCATAGTACACTTCATGATCAGTATGATAAAATTGTAAGATTTCATCAAAACATTAAATAATCAGTATTTTGTCTTGCAAATATAAATACTGAGTTTACACCCAGTTATATTTTCATTTCAGCTAGTAGAGACTTACAACACCTTTGGCAGCCATACTGCAAGTGTTAATGGGACGTATTACTTCACTGTGGTAGCATATAACAGAGCCTTGGATCCCTCAGATCCAGTGTGTTCAGATGGAGTTACCATAGACAGTTCAGTCCCAGCAGTTCAGGAAATAGTTGTGGAAAATTCACTGATTACTGGAGGACTTATAACAGATTCCACAAGTACTAACTATTACATTTTGGGATCTGGTCGTATGAGGAGACTTATAACTAATGTTACTGCTGATTGTGTGTAAGTAAGACTTGACACCTACTCCCACTTTAAGTTGTGTATATGTGAGTCAGATACTTCTCTCAGTTTTAGGTGTATGCAAATAAGACTTAAAAACACAATTCCACTACTGTCTCTAATACCTATTATGTTTTGTAGGAGTAAAGCAACATCCCTGAATGACACAGATCTATACCCTCAGGAAAAGTTTGACAATGGTAGTCTGGTAGAAGTAGATGGTCATGTGTTCTGTGGTAACTCTTCAGGTGCACCAAGTAACATAGGATTAACATTGTATAAATCTTCTTTGGTAAGTCAGAGAAAATAAAAATTATCTTTAATACAAGGACCACTTTATCTTAATAAAAGTAAAGACATTTGGTATGAGTGCCAATGATACAACTATCTATCAGAGTGCAGTAGCGGATTCAGTCATTTTCAAAAAGGGGAGGGGAGAGGTCCCAACCCAGAGGTTAGAGGGAGTTTTTCTGTATATCCCTCCTGCCTAGGAGCAACTATAATCTGGTAAAAGTATCAATGATTACCTTTCAGATGGAGATATCATGGGAACCTGTAGACATTCCAGCTAAAGTATATGATTATGAACTCGGATTTTCATCAACTTCAGGAAGTGCTGCACCAGATATCATGGCATTTGAATCAACAAAACAACATGCCCACCACAGAGTGGTTCATACAAACATTCCAGATGGAACACAATTCTATATCATTATAAAAACCATCAGTAAATCTAACGTAGAAGGATTAACAGTATGTACTTATTTATTATGGGTCCTAGATTCTAAGTATCAAAATACTGCAAATTCAGAAATTATTGTGTTATTGCAATTTTGGAGAATGGACAATTATTGTGATTATAGGAAAATCTGCATACAGCTATATGTATAAGATATGGTATAATGAGTTCTTAATATTGGGACTTCTCATACATATTTCGCATTGATAAAATCTCAAAATAATTTCTGAATTTGCAGTATTGTTTAAGATTTGACTGTAATAGATGAAAAATTGTGTTTCATTTTTTTCCAGAAACTAAGTGATTTGGTTATTATTCTAAATTGTTACCTGGATCATATCCTATTAAGGTCATCATGATTATTTAAATGGTTTTGTTTATATTATTTTTTACATATAAGAATAAAAATAAAATGGACGGTTAAAAAATGAATTGAATTGTTGTTTACGTTATTATGTTTGAATTTCTTGGAAAAAACGTGTATTGAAGAGTATGGTTATAGCTTAATATGTATGTCATTGCCTTGAAAACCATTTGATTTGAGGCTACATTGTCCTTGTATTCGGAAGTCCTTAATTGCCTGGAATTGAGCAATATTTATACTAATGCTTTTCTGAACATCTTTATTTATATCTGTATGATTTGTTATATGTTTTTATGATCTATGGTATTTTTTTTTACCTTTGACTTTTTACACGTACATTTTATAGACTTTAGGTCCTTGTTTTATGGATACAACACCGCCAGAGTTTGTTGGTGGCAGCAGTGTATTTACAGTAGAATTGTCAGGGGATTACCTTATAACTTCATGGCCTCAAGACGCTGTCTCTGACAGTGAAGAATTCTTTCAGCTTGACTACAAGTTTGCTGTTGGTGAGTTTCAGTTTAATACAGCTGATTTTAATTAGTTATACTTCACTGTGTGTCTCAACTCATTCAAAAATTCTTTCCATCATTTAAGGGTTCAAGGGCATACAATTTAAACATATACTCCTCTAAATTCAATGTAACAGACTTAACTAAACTTGTGATTATTAAAGTATTGAAGGTATCTAGTATAAATTCTGTGTTTTCTATTCCTGTCAATCAAACCATCATGGCTATCATAACTGTAAATAGAAAAAACAGGGGTGAAAAATATTGTCTAATGTCTTGAACATTTCAAAGACTTAATAAATTTTATGGGGCAAAAATTCTCCAAATGTCAATTTCTACCTTCTTCCCTTTTCAGAGTTATTGCCCTTAAAAGACAATATATTGAAAGTCTGATTAATTTTGAAGTTGTTGCTTATTATCTTTTATTTTTTATTTAATAAGAATATAACAATACCTTTCAGGTCACACTGCCTATGGTACAGACATACAAGACTTCCTACCATTACAGTCGGGAGATATCTGTACATTCACTTATCCACCCAACTGTACGGCAGTCGATATAACAAATATGGACTGGTTCCTGCATGGCCACCACACATACTATGTGTCAATCAAAATAACCAATAGTGCAGGACTGGTAACCATTCAAACATCTGATTCATATATTCATGATGTTCAACTACCAGCTGAAGGAGTTATTATAGATGTTGACCCACAGGTTTGCTAGTCTTCATTTAATTTGTATTTAAATTTTTTTATAACATTTTATATTTTACATTTGCTAGAAAACATCAACCTTTTTTGTTGTGTAAAAAATCAACAGCATGTAGAAAACTAGACAAACCATTAAAGTCTTTACTAATATCTATATATAATGCATTTAAATTGATATTTACATATTGGTGGTTATATCAACGAGATTGGTTTTTTTCTCTTAAGCTGGTACGGCAAAAGTTAGAAATGAAGCAAACGAGTTGAGATGACCAATGATAATCTTTTTGTCGCAATTTTACCTATGAAGATGTTTCCTTGACAACGACAAATGTTCCCTCAGTTACGTAAATTTCATATAACAACTCTGCTGAGAAAGAAAATTGTCTGTCAGCAAGATCGAAGGAAAAATTTGTAAAATAGCGATAAATACTGGTATTGTCAATAAAAATTTTCACATATTTTGATTTAGCAAAGTTGTGAAAAACTAAGGGCCAAAAAAAAATTGTAAAGTTGAAGAAAAACGAGCAACTCAAAGATAATAAACAGTCCACAAAATGCTATACTTAAAACTAAAGTTTGAGAAACACAAGTTAAATCAGAAACCAGATGAGATCTGAGTTGCTCTAGAAGGGTAAGCAATTCCTGCTCTGCTAGAGGTACCTATCTTGTTGCACATGGCTAGTAAAATTCTAGTGATGAGATGAATACAAGTCAAATATATTTTCATACTTTTATGAATATCTGACGCCTAAATGCATAACAAAGAACTTTCTCTTATATATATTTAATATTCTAAACTTTTCAATTAATCACTCTGCTTTTTTTGCTTACACTGATATAACTATTGTTTCTTTTAGAATTTTGTTACTGATATTCCATTGAAGGTAAGATCATTACATTAGCATTTAACATTATATTATTTCATGTCTTAAGATAAAATAGTAAATTGGTGCTTTATTGATACCTGCTATAACCCTGGTTCATGAACAATGTGACAATTTATTTATTAGAAGGTTTACAAATAATGTGACTATTTATTTCTTAGACGAAAATTTCAGTACAAGGATTTTTATTGTATTAGATCTATCAATTATTTAGTGGTAAAGTCACTTTCAAATTTTTATTTGGAGGGAGGGGGTGTGCTCAGAGAGGGGTGTAAGAAATTTTATTTACTTAAAAACAAAATAATACTGATTTATTTGCTGTAATAGTTTCACTTTATAATAGGTCTGTTGATAGAATTAAGTGTCAGTTGGATAATTTATAATTCATTATGAGGTGCTTTACAAAATGAAATCTTCAAGTTCTCAAGTTTTTTCTAGGACATAGAAGATATAGATTTTCAGACATCTGCCGACAGTATGTCAGCTCGATGGTCAGGATTTGCTCATCCACATTTAGATGTGACATACAATATAAGCATCGGTACAACTGCAGGAGGAAGTGATGTTGTGTCCATGAAGGATGTCGGTACAAGTTTGTCTCACCAGGAGTCAGGACTGGCTTTGACACCATTTGAGGTAAAATAAAATATATGCTTGGCAAATTTCTCTTTGTTTGAAGAATAGCTTAATTCAGGACAAGTGCTGTTAGAATTTAGATATATCTGCAATGATTTCATCTTTAATAATAAACAAATCTAGAAGAAGTTTCACACTGACTCATGATTTTGAATGAGACATTTTGAGGCAACAATATCTTTCATTTTATTGTTTCTCCTCCGTCTGAACAATACATTATTTTCATCGATCATTGGTAATGTAAAGCGTTTGTGCTACTTGTAGTAGAAACCTTCATATATCAGACTTTCACGGTAAGTAAAGCAGACGAAACTTTTAAGTGTGTGCACTCTTGTATTATATTTTGAATTAACATATTTTCAGGTCACATGATTTTTATAGATAAATACTAGACAACCAATGAATATTTTCATTTATTTTCATTTACTGACTGTGCGAGGGCTGTATAGCCAGTCAAGTTCGTTAAAAACTTCCATATATTTTCATTTATTCTTTTGTTTACCGACAGTATCATTGTATTTGTAACAGGAATTTCTAGCATCCACACTCTTTAAGCCATTACAAGATTTTAATATTTGTAAATATTCAATTTTGAAGAGAAAAGTGAAAAACAAATAAGAATAAATGAAAAAAAAATATAATAAATGTCTCCAATATACATTAATGAAGAAAAAACAACATTTAAGGTGGTACTCAACACCTTCACTAAAATTAATTTGGCTCGTTTATTTTTCATAAAATTTTGACAAAGTATTTACTTTGACCCTTTGACAAAAATTTCAAAAAATTTGAACTAACCATTTTATCAGAAAAATTACACAGGTTATTATAGCAGTTTGACAAACATTTTGATCATTGAGCAGCTTAATATTCCCTTAACAAAACAAGGTAATTAAAACGTTTAGCTGATTTTACAGAGCTATCTCCCTGTAGTGTTAGGTACCACCTTAAGGTAGATAGGGTGTCTTCCTCCATTTTGGATTTTGAAATACCAGAAAACAAGGTCTAGATTTTTGATAAAATGTGCAAATTTTGAGATTAGTAGGTAATTCATGTGTAAGATTTTTCATTATAATATAGAAAATGCCATGTTTTATCATATTTAGGGTTGTATTTTACCAGAAAACATACTTTTGTTTGATTCATTTTTTTCAAACTTTGCCAAATAAGGGGAGACAACTCAAATGCAAGGGCAGATAATTCAGATAGTGTTACTTTTACAATAGAATGTGTTAGGAATTTACCCATTTTATTATGTAGCAAGAAAACGAGTCCGGTGACCCCATTTTTTCTTCTTCTTATCTGAAAGAATATTATTGGAGCTATCTTCTCATATTTTATCTCAAAATTCTATGGTGTAGTTTTCGTTTATGACCGAAAATTGGGTTTTCCATGCATAATCTATACAAAATCTGACAATTTTGCACAACCTGTAGTGTGAAAATAAGTCTGGTAACCCATTCTTTTTATTAATGTTCTTAAACAAGCAGGATATAAACTACATTTTGGCAAATTATTAAGAAATTCTATGGATTATAATTTAGACACCCCCATCTACCTTAAAAAGAAAAAAAAATGTGTTTTTTTTTAATAAAAATCTTAAACTTTCTACAGCCTTGTACAAACTACATATTTTAGGTTAAAAAGTGCAGACTATACACTGTACACGACCAAATATGGTACTTAAAATCTTTTAAACATTGTCACATTTTTTTCAGACATACTATTTTACTGTGACTGCTATAAGTTTAGCAGGTAATACAGCAGTGTCGTCTGATGGTGTAACCATAGTAACAGAAAATGATGGGTTATCTGGAATAACAATCAATGATGGGAAACCCTGTAACATGACTGGTAAGTTTGATCAGTTCATTTTAACAATTGTCTGAATTTATAAACTGAGTCAAATAATTTTTCAGGTAATAAAATATGTTCTCCATGCAGAATTATTGGGTCTATGTTGTGAGACTATTAATGTATGACTAAAATGACAGAATTAAGGATTATGATATTCTCTATCAATAATGGTATACCATGACTGTTCTTCTAATAGCAGTAGTCAAATAATTCTTAAATGTTTCAATCTGTTTATTAGATGGTATGAACTGCATGAAGATGCAATGTAAAATAATATAACCAATAAAGTTATATACTAACGTATCATATTTTCAAAGTTTTTTTTTCATTTTGAAGAATAACAAGAGTTTGTCTTGTGATGATAATGTGATAACCATGTGTTATTCTGTTTCAGATTTAACAGTGGGACATCATGAGGATGTAAGTTAAAAAATATAAGTCAATTATAATTTACATAGCCTTGGTATAATTTTACCTTATAGGACCAAGGAAGTTGAATCATATTTTGAACCAATTAAGATTTATTGTAAACCAACTGTTTTTGCAAGCAATTTGTTTTTTGCTACTTTTGCTAGTAGAAAATAACACTAGTATAAATCATTGCAAATAAATGAAAATTATACCTTCTAAACAAGAAATAATGTATCGGCAAAAATATGTTGGTTTGCAGAATAGGAAGTGTTTGTTTGATATACAATAGGATATATAGAAATGCTGTAAATTTTTATTTAATATAGGGTTGTTTTGTACTAAAGTCAATTCTAAACATGATGGACTTTTTTGTCGGACCTGTTATCAATAAACTTTATAAGTTCTATACAAGGTGGTTTTATAACATATATGTCTCAAATTTTAGAAATGCCTCATCAAAACAGTTATTTTCCTTTAGAATTAATAATTAAGTTACTGCAAAGTTTTAGTTATTTTCAAAGTATTTTAACAACTGTTTCTCTTAATATGCTGGATTATACGGTACATAGCTCATAACATTAAACTGTTACATTTTAATTTCAAATGGTGTGTTTTTTTGATGCAGGACAACAGACTATATTGTGCAGATGATGTTGATGTTCAGATGTCCACTAGCTCTCTTAAAGCTTACTGGTCGGTACCAGTAGGTATACAGTCATACACAAGAGATGCCTACATTGCTATAGAAAAAAGAACTGGAACAGGAAGTAAGTTGGAAAAAAGTAAAATAAAAAAAAATACTGAACTCCATCCAAGGAAAATTCAAAAGGAAAGTCAAATGATGAAATCAAATGCTCAAACACTTCAAACAAATGGAAAACAACTGTCATATTCTTGACTTAGTACAGACGTTTCATATTGTATAAAATGGTGGATTACACCTGGTTTTGTAGATAGATAAACATCTCACTTATATGACAGTGGAATAGAATATACAATGGGAAGTAATTCCCCTTTCAAAATGGAAGTTTCCATAGACTAGCTAGCATGAAAAATTGGCAGTATCTTATAATGCTGTATTAGAACATTTTTCTATTATTTGATCTTAAGTTTGGGGTAAGATAATTAGTTTTGTCAGACATGTTCAGTTACTGCAAAATTTATTATAATTGCATTACAGTTTTGAATTATTGTTATCCTACACACTAAATACTCTTGTTTAACTTATTAATAGATTAAATTCATTATTTTTTTAAGACATTTCAAACTATTTCTCAATTAGATAATGTATTTTATTATTATACCCCCGCTTTAAAAAAGGGGGGGTATACTGTTTTACCTCTGTCTGTCAGTCCGTCCGTCAGTCCGTCCGTCCGTCAGTCAGTCCGTCCCATGAAACTTTCGTCACATTTTTCTCAGGAACTACACATCCACCCTTTCTGTAATTTGGTATCAACATTTATATATGTTAGCCATACCGTGTGATGCGTTTTCAGATTCATCACTTGACAACTTCCTGTTTACCAAACAGTTGTATGATTTTACACATGATAGCCAAGTTGAAAATTTTCGTCACATTTTTCTCAGGAACTACACATCCACCCTTTCTGTAATTTGGTATCAACATTTATATATGTTAGCCATACCGTGTGATGGGTTTTCAGATTCATCACTTGACAACTTCCTGTTTACCGAACACTTGTATGATTTTACACATGATAGCCAAGTTGAAAATTTTCGTCACATTTTTCTCAGGAACTACACATCCACCCTTTCTGTAATTTGGTATCAATATTTATATATGTTAGCCATACCGTGTGATGCGTTTTCAGATTCATCACTTGACAACTTCCTGTTTACCGAACACTTGTATGATTTTACACATGATAGCCAAGTTGAAAATTTTCGTCACATTTTTCTCAGCAACTACAATACAAGGATTTCTGAAATTTGGTTTCAGGATTTATATAAGTCAGCTATACCGTGTGATGCGTTTTCAGATTCATCACTCGACAACTTCCTGTTTACCGAACACTTGTATGATTTTACACATGATAGCCAAGTTGAAAATTTCCGTCACATTTTTCTCAGGAACGACAATACAAGGATTTCTGAAATTTGGTTTCAGGATTTATATAAGTCAGCTATACCGTGTGATGCGTTTTCCGATTCATCACTTGACAACTTCCTGTTTACCAAACACTTGCATATTTTTACACTATTAATATTATCCACTTGCGGCGGGGGTATCATCAGTGAGCAGTAGCTCGCAGTTTCACTTGTTTGTATTGCCTGTGCTTAAGCATGCCTTGTGTCTTAGATGTTTTTTTTATTTGTTTTCAGATATGTGGACTACTTTTCGTGATTTTGTCCATTATTCAACTGTTTTTGATGTTAGTATAGATGATCTAACATTAGATCCAGGAATTAAGTACCGTATTGTACTGAAACTGTGTGCGAGAACCATTTGTTTCCAAACTATCCACACAGATGGTGTAATGGTTATAGCAAATCCTCCCACAGCAGGAGACATTACCATAGAACATCTAAATACCACAGAAGGAAACGGAGTTGAGAAGGTTAGTATGTTACATCCTAATTTGACATCTTTATTACGCCTTTTAAACAGAGCCTTGTTCTAATTAGCACAATTATGTTTGAAACATACATGCACAGTCATTTTGTTATTGTTATTTTGGCAAAAATATGATTGAATTGAATTCAATCTGCTGAAATTTTTTTTATGTTTTTATGTGTTTAAATAGAATTTTAAGCAACTGTCTTGAAATATAAAAATGTATTAAACATATATAAATGCATGGACTATTGTAATGGCTGGTCTCTCTAATGAGGCTCAGCATGTCTATGTCTTACTACTGTAGATGTAATTTAATTTATGAAATAATTATCATTTTCAGTTATCGGTGTCTTTCACTCAATTTTATGACCCTGATATTGAAGATACAACAGAAAAATATGCTGCTGTTGACAAGTATGAGTTTGCCATCACAGATAACTCTGTACTCGGAAAGCCCTATATGACATGGACTAATCTGGTCACTTATAAAACTAATGCAAATCAGGTAACTTTCATATGAGGTCATAGTCTGACCTTTAGTTGTTTATATACATATCATTTGGACATCAAATTGGTAAATTGGCCCATTAAGGAGTTATTGTCCTTTATAGTAAGTTTTTAACAAATTTTTGTAATCTTACAAAAATCTTCTTCTGTGAAACTACTGAGACAAATTTAACCAAACTTTGTCACAATCATTATTAAGGGTATCTAGTGTAAAAAGTGTGTCTGACGACCTAGCCTGCCAACCAACATGATTGATTTGAAGGAGTTATTGCCCTTTAAAGTCAAATTTAACAATTTTTCATAAATTTTTGTCATATTTTACTAAAGTCTATTTTCTGAAACGACTGAGACAAATTTAACTAAACTTGGCCACAATCAGCATAAGAATATCTAGTTAAAAAATGTGTCCAATGAACTTGCCTGCCAAACAACATGGCAGACATGGCTAAAAAGAGAACATAAGGGGAAAATGCAGTTTTTGACTTAAATCTCTGAAACTCACGTTTTGTATATTTCATATCAGGTGACCGACACATGCTCCTTGGAGCCTCTAGTTCAGAATCTTTAACACTTCACCCAAGAATCTGTGACACATGAACTATCGACTTCATACAACAATAACTGTTCCTTTGTGGGGTCAAAATTAATGTTATCAATTAAAGATGTGTATAATAACAATTCTAATTTGGATTTTACTGGAGGTTGGTCAAACCAGTAACAATAACAGAGCACTTGTTAAATATCCTATAAAGAATGCAAAAACAATTTGTTTTTTTTCAGATATCCTTTGAATATGAATTAAATGGTACAATGGATTTTTCAAAATGTAAAAGATTTTCTATAAGAGGATATAACAATGTCAAGTTATACACAACCATATCTACCGAGGTGAAAGACTGTGAGGCATATAATCCTATATTGATAATACCTAATATTGTCATCGATGCTGTAGGAGCACCTGATGCTTTAGGTAAGATTATTATTATTTTTATTAGCTCATCTGACCTGAAAGGTCAAGTGAGCTTTTCTCATCACTTGGCATCCGGCGTCCTGCGTCCATCGTCCGTAAACTTTTACAAAAATCTTCTCCTCTGAAACTACTGGGCCAAATTTAACCAAACTTGACCACAATCATCCTTGGGGTATCTAGTTTTAAAAATGTGTCCAATGACCTGGCCATCCAATCAAGATGGCCGCCATGGCTAAAAATAGAACACAGGGGTAAAATGTATATTTTGGCCTATATCTTTGAAACCAAAGCATTTAGAGCAAATCTGACATGGGTAAAATTGTTGATCAGGTCAAGATCTATCTGCCCTGAAATTTTCAGACGAATTGGACAACCTGTTGTTGGGTTGCTGCCCCTGAATTTGTTATTTAAAGGAAATTTTGCAGTTTTTGGTTATTATCTTGAATACTATTATAGATAGAGATAAACTGTAAACAGCAATAATGTTCAGCAAAGTAAGATCTACAAATAAGTCAACATGATCAAAATTATTAGAGGACCCCTTAAGGAGTTATTGCCCTTTATAGTCAATATTGAACAACTTTTCGTCATTTTTGTTACTTGTACAAAAATCTTCTTTTCTATAACTATGGGCCAAATTTAACCAAACTTGGCCACAATCATTACTAGGGTATCTATTTAAAAAAAGTGTCTAATGATCCCGCCTACCACCCAAGATGGCCGACATCAGTAACAGGTGAGCGACACAGGCTCTTGAGAGCCTCTAGTTTTATTTTTTATTTTTATTTTTTTATATTAAATATTTTTATTCAATTATTTCCTGATATATGAATACCCAAGTAGCCCATGTCGCATACTTAGGGACCACTGTATTTTACACCTTTAGGAGAGGAATTTGACCTTAGAAGCTTGAAGAAAGTAATGGGAGTATCTTATTGTTAAGGATTGAAATACAAATATTTTTAGCTCACCTGGCCCGGAAAATTTTGCTGTTTTTGTTATTATCTTGAATATTATTATAGATAGAGATAAACTGTAAACAGCAATAATGTACAGCAAAGTAAGACCTAAAAATAAGTCAACATGACCAAAATGGTCAATTGACCCACTAAGGAGTTGTTGTCCTTTATAGTCAATTTTTACAATTTGTAAATTTTTACTAACATTTTCCACTGAAACTATTGGGCCAAGTTCATTATAGATAGAAATAATTGTTAGCAGCAAGAATGTTCAGTAAAGTAAGATGTACAATCACATCACCATCACCAAAACACAATTTTGTCATGAATCCATCTGCCTCCTTTGTTTAATATTCACATAGACCAAGGTGAGCGACACAGGCTCTTTAGAGCCTCTAGTCTAGTATCGGCTTTAACTTTATATAAACTACTACTCTTAATATACAGTAAAAGTGTAAAACCTAGCTAAGTGTTGAATTTCAAATGATTTAATGCTCTTATGTAGACAACTATGGTTTTGTTTATTTTTGTGGCTACCACTATTCTTGTAGCTCTATATCTGTTTGAGAAAATGGATCAAGACAAGTATATAGTATGTAGCACTACTAATCCTTATATGGAAATGTTATTGCCACATGACAGATGTGCAGTTCATTGATTTACATGCCTTTAAAATTATCAGAAGTACATCAAGATTTTAAAACATACATTTTAAATATTTTCAGATAGTCATGGTAAAATGATTTATCTGGAAGAAAATGCATATTGGCCCGAACCTGACATGGATTATACCCCATACAAGAATGTAATATCAGCTGCTTGGCCTACTCTGCGTCACAAGGATTATGATTATGCTATACTAGATGCAAAGACTGTAGATGTAACAACATATTACCATCAGATCAGTCAGCTGAGTTTAACAAAACCATGTGACCATCCTGATAGCATTAGATGTGGACATACAAGTAAGATTGCTATCTACTTAGTCATTTCTTTAATACTATAATCCTCACTTTAAATGAAAAAAAAAATCACTTTCACCCTTTCTAGCCAACTTTGCAACAATTTAATTTCTTATTAGACTATGTTGTAATATCCAGATACATGTAGAAGAACTTAGTTGCATAATATTCAAACAATTTATATTAACCAAATTTTTCTACTGGAAAAAATCCAAATAAAAAGTAGCTCATGAAAATTTGTCGGTATAAAAGCAATGTTGTAATGTCACAACTACTAATTTTATGAACATTGCTTTGATAAACTTAGTAGCCAGGGTAGACCATTGGTCGTCGGTGCTATATATCATGGCTTAAGGACCCTCTTGCATTTTTATAATTGAGTGTACCGGTAGCTTTATACTTCATTCTAAAGAGAACTTAGGCCATGCTGTTTCAAATCTATGTCAATTTTTAACTGGATGACTTTCTCAGTAGAAGCAACCATGTTTGTATAATAATTTTAACATGGTTTAACCTCTTTTAAATATGATATATTAGGAATATGCAATAAAATGGGGTAAGACTATTATATTGTTTGTAGGGTGACAGTATCTAATAATGGAAATAATAAAAAAAACATAATTCTTTTGTAATAAAGTTTTTTGACACTATAATTTCTGTTGTAGTTAATGGTTTTATGAATGAACTATTCAGCAACAATGAGCTTGTCCATGGAACCCGCTACACTGTATGTGTACATGCTAATCCTATTCAAATAACGAGAGAGACCTGGATTGAGTATTTAGAAGAAATAAATTCCTGTAGTGATGGAATTGTTGTTGATCTGACACCACCTGTAGCAGGAAGATTGTGGATTGGTTTAAATCCGGGGATAGTCTATCAGGTGATTATAGACTTTACATGTAATTACAATAAATTTATGCCCCAATGAATTATTTCTTAAATATACATAGTATTTATCCTTGAATAACTTCCCTTTAACAAGACAAAATTTCATACAATTGGCCTATGAAATATTGTCTGTATATGGACAAAATTGCATCTGAAAATTTGTCCTTCTCTGGACATTTTTCATTGAAAATTTCATGCTACAAAGTCATGAAATATTTACTTGGGGGACAATATTTCATAGGAAATTTTTTTTGCTCTACACAAATTGAATGTGTGATTATGCAATGATTTTTATGCACAAATCTAAGAGTAAATTTAAAATGTGCGAAAGTATATTGCACTGATAAGTTATGTCACTTGTAAACAAATTTTATAGAAAATATAGAAAAATGTTAACATTTGAAGTTCTCTTTTTTAACCACAAAACACTTTAAAGTATAAGTCCTACTTAAATTTGATTATATCTTAAATCAATTATAATTACAATTCAGACGTCTAATACAGACCTGTATATTAATTGGGATGGCTTTCATGATGTAGAAGAATACGAAACTGGGCCACATGCCACTGGTATAAAAGAGTATATACTGGGTATTGGTAAGTACTGTTCTAAGCCTAATGCTTATGGTGTGTATATTTAGATTTTTACTTGCTGGACTGTAAGGAGTTTTTAATGAGTGATGTTAAGTTTGACAACTAGTTAAAGCTTTATGCTGTTATAATAAAAGGAGTATTTGTGATTTATTGTACCATTCACAGTTCCATGCTTCTTGGGTATTCATTTTTATCACTTTAATTCATAAACTGTAAAATTGGCAGTCCTGAAGTGATTGCTAATTTTTAAATTGAAGGAATTCTGTTAATTTTCTTTTTTTTTTTTTTTTTAAATTTGCTTATATTTTAAAATTATTTATAATGAATAATTTTTAATTTTCATATATTGAGTGGTATTTTTATACGACCCCAAAAATATTTTGGGATCGTATAATGGTATGATGTTGTCTTCGTCGTTCGAATACACATTGGTTTCCGGATAATAACTTTAGTTTAAGTGAAAAGATCTTCATGAAATTTTTTCAGAAGGTTCAATACCACAAAAGGAAGGTTGGGATTGATTTTGGGGATGATGGTCCCAAGTGATTAGGAATTAACGGCCCAAAAGGGACCTAAAACAAGCATTTTTCTAGTTTCAGGATATTACTTGTGTAGAAGTATTTCAATTGCTCTGAAATCATACCCCAATGTTTAAAACCACAAGTAGAAGGTTTGGATTCATTTTAGGGGTTATGGGGCCAAAGTTTAGGAATTAAGGGCCAAAAAGGGGTCAAAACAAGCTTTTTTCTAGTTTCAAGACAATAACTTATGTGTAATTGTATGGATCTCTCTGAAATTGTACCACAATGTACCATATAACAAAGGGGAAGCTGGGATTAAGTTTTGGGTTAATTGCCCAAAATATGTAGGAATTAAGGGCCAAAAAAGGGCTTTGTTTACCATTTTTTGAAGAGCTTCCTTTTTTTTTTAATTTTTCAAATTTCGAATTTTGAAAAGTTTCAAGAAAAAATCTTCAATTGCACAGTATTTTGAAATAGATTTGTTAGATCTTTGACCACATTAATTTTGTGACAAAAACCTATATTATGTCAAAAACTTGATCACAATCCAAATTCAGACAGAATCAAGCTTGAATATTGTGACCAAATTTGCCCCAACTGTTCAGGATTCAACCACTGGGGTCGTATAAAGCTGCGCCCTGTGGAGCACCTGTTTTTTTTTTGTTTTTTTTTTCACAGTTTCTATTTTGATTCTATTTTAAAATTAGTTTAAATGTACTTGTATCATTGTATTTTATGCATTGTAAAGCACTTAGAGTAAATGTTTATTTAGATAAGTGCTATATAAGCACTGTAAATGATAATAATAATTGCTTTGTGAATCACTTCAGAAAAACACATTCTTTGGATGTCAATTCTGATAATACAGATTATTTCTGAATGCTGAGAAAAACTTAAATTAATAGTCAGTTAATGTTTTTATTTAAGGCTAATCAGCACATGTTTTATATTTGACAGGTACAACACCAGGTGGTAATGATGTGTATTCCTTTGAGAATGTAGGGGTTGTACAACATAAAGCATTACATAGACTCTCGCTTCAGAACGGATATGTGTATTATGCCACACTCAAAGGTAATTACTCACATTTAATCATACTGTCAATATTACAACTGAGATTTTTTTTTCAAATTCAAAGAAGAGAAATAGACACTGCAAAATCAAAGATGGTATTATATGTTTTCCAGCCATTTAGACTTGTGGATAACCATTAGACTTTATAACTATTTGGAATTCTGCAACACTTGACCTGAGATTGTGAAATACTTGACCTATTGACCTTATACAATAATCATTTTGCTTTATACTGTCAGATTTTCCCTTGTGGCATCATTATTTTTAAGGAATTTCAGTGATATCCTAAGTAATAATAGACAAATCATGATAAGTTGAATTGGTACATAAACCAAAAATTGCAATAAATTTAACAGAATTGTTTTGAGAATTTAGAATGAGTTATCTTCAATTACAACAGTATAATTGCATAATAATAGTCTTGTTATTTTTTAGCTGTCGATTTTGCCAAAAGAGAGACAGAAAAGATTTCTGCTCCGATTACAATTGATGTTACTCCACCAGACAGGACAGATAATCCAATCACTTTGATTAACCGTCACATTACATCAACAACAGAAATAAGTCCATGGTAAATATATTAAGGTCGTAAGATATATGGTAGATTCTATAGTTGTGCCTACCATCGATCATTTTTATCCAATGTATATCAAATTTTAACAATTTCTGAGTTAAATACAGATTGAAATGTATAAGATAAGTATAAATTTCTTATATGCTTGTGGGCAAACTGGAAAAGTTAGAAATCAAGTATCCATGAAAATACAGTTAAAATGTTTAGTAGCGAAAATTAGTGCTAATCCGAAATTTTAGAATTTTAGAATATTGCAATGCATGTGCTCTCATGTGTACAAGATAAGTTTATGAATATAAGCAATCAATAATTTCATTTACTGAAATATATATTGTTTTTTTTATTACAGTTGGAAAGAAGTGTTCATAGATGTACAAAGTGGTTTGGACTATTATCTGTGGTCAGTTGGCTCACAACCAGGATACACGGATATGATGACATATATAAAAACCACAGACGAATGTGGGATTACAGACAAAAATTATCCTCTTTCACTATTGGATGGCCATTCTTATTACATCAATGTCAGAGTAAGGAAAATAGATTTACTAACACCGTTTATTTAAAAAAAAAAAGGATATTTTTTATTAGATCTTTTAAATTTCCTTTGAAGACTTCTTAGAATACCTACAGGATCCTAAAGATTGAAATTCATCAGGCTATATTTTAACTGTGATTTTAAAGTTACAGTTTGGGACTTGCATTTTTTGTAAAATACTTGGAACGGCCCTTAACTCTGGCCCTTCTTTTCTTGTTTCTCACTCTATAGTACAGAGAACACCTATTTTGTATTTAAGAATATTTATCAATTTCATTAGTTATTTTATTCTATGAATTTCTAGTAATATTTAAAAACTTGCTTTCCCCTTCAAAAACAAACATTAAAGCTAGAAAACAAATTTGGTATAGACAAGAATTGAGATTCTTAAGATATTTAGTTTTGGATTAAACATCTTAATTTGTAATGAATATCTATTATTATTTTATTAAAATATGATTTACTCTAAATGCTTAAACAGTGAGTGAGTCTCATAATCCTTTTTTCTAATGAACATATGAATACATTTTATATTTTAGGCCTTCAACAAAGCAGGCCTGTCCTCAGTAGCCACATCCTGGGCTTTTGAACTGGACACAACGCCACCTACACCTGGTCACGTATATGATGGAGATAAGGACAAGATGACAGGAAGTGTAAAAGATATTGACTATCAAACCGAGACCAAAGTTTTACATGCTCACTGGGAAGGATTTCATGAATCTCATTCAACTATCAAAGATTATTATGTCTCAATTGGAACCTGTCCACAATGTGAGGATATTTTAGGACAACAAGCCATTGGAATAGCATATGGTGAGCAAAGTGTATTAAATAAGTAAACAAAAAAGTGTATGATACAGTTACTCAAAGGTAGCCTGCGATATACATTTATTTAAAATAACTTTGTCTTTCAATAAACCTTTAGAATTAAAAATGTTCTTTTGGAGATAATAAAGGTATGATTAATTTACTGGAGTTTCTCAGACTCACATATTTTGTATTCAGGACAAAGGCTGGTTAAGATAGGTTAAAGCATGGTTTGGAATAGAGTTTTTTATGAAGGTGAAAAGCATTTATGTATAAAATATGAATTCTATGAAATCTATTGATAAAACAGGGGAGATTATTTTCTTGCTCTGGATGACCTGTTTATGTTAGATACTTGCTTATTTTAAAATTCCTTCTACAAACATTCATCTCTTTGTTTTTTCATTATCATATCAGTTTGTGATGATAACATTTTTGTAATTTTGTCCGTTCTAAGGTTCTTTAGCTAGTATTGTTTGGTCCTATAAAACAAAAATTATGATTTCTCTTTTAGAATTTACCCTAGAAAATACTCACCTTGGTACAGGACTAAGATATTACACGACTGTAACTGCATGTAACACAGCAGAAATGTGTACGACTGTGACATCAGATGGTGTAATTATAGACAACAGTCCACCAACACCAGGCACTGTACAGGATGGTACAGGATATTACGATACAGAATATCAGTCTCTGAAGTAAGTTTATTTCATGTTCAGTAAGAATAGATGGTATTTCTCGAAAATGAGCATTCATAGAGTTTTGTGTGCTTCCACAATGCATGTATGATATGTTAATACACTCATCCATGTTTAACTTATTAAATTTTTATTTTCTCAAATTAACCTTTGATCTCTCTGTTTGATTATTTTATGCATCACACTTTTAGAGAGATATTGGTTTTTTTGTTAAATAGAGAGGGAATGTATGACGTCATGAGCCTATGTCATTGACATTGATTAAGAAAACCGGATCTTCAGATTATTTATGGTAATTTAAACTGGAGGATAATTCTAAACTACATCACCTCTCAGAGCTGTCACCCTTTGATGTGGTTGTAGCTGAGAAACACTCTTGTGGTAGAAAAACCATCATTAATATTCAATAAAATTGAGAATGGAAATGGGGAATGTGCCAAAGAGACAACAGCAGAAGGTCACCAACAGGTCGTATACATGTATATAGTTAATTTTATTTTGTTACAGGAACTACATATCCGCTAAATGGTATGGATTTGATGATGCCCAGTCAGGTCTGGAGAAGTATGAATGGAGAGTAGGAACAAAGCCAGGTTATAGTGATATTGTACCAACTATAGAGCTTCATTTGACCGAAACAGCAGCATTATTAGACTCATCTAGTTATAATCTTAGCCTTCCTATCAACACACGGATGTATATAACAGTCAGAGCTTATAATAAAGCAGGTGTGTATATATTTTGACATCAAAACTGTTATTTTTAGAAATTTTGCATGCATTTAGTATTGCAATGGATAATATATGCTATTTATTATTTCATTTTCAAAAAAAAGCTGAAGAAAACAGAAAAAATTAAGAATTGAGAATAATTAGGTGCTTAAATATAAAGCATAGATATTAATGGACAAAATTGAAAAAAGATAAAGAGAAAAATGGCATAAAAGATTTAATATATAATGTTCCAATATACTAAAAATTCCTGACAAAGCAGAACAAGTAATGTTGGTACACTAACAACACAATTTAAAACAGAATGTGTTTTTATTTCCAGGGTTATGGTCAGAATCATCATCAAGTGGTTTTAGTGTAGATGACACGCCACCTGTCTTGTCAAAAGTAACGACATTCTCTAACGACTTTGGAATCACTGATTTGACTCAAATATATAGGACAACGATGAAGGTCGAATGGGAAGTAGAGGATGCAGAATCATTTATAAAGAGACAATACCTGTCAATCAAATCTCATATTGGAGGAGAATTCATGCTATCTTCACAGCCAGTAAGTTAATAGCTCTAACAATTCTCTTTTTGGTTACACTATCAAATCTCATATTTGAGGCTAATTCACTCTGTCCTCTGAATCATTAAGTTAGACCCTAAGATACATCTTCTTTGGTTGTTACACAATTGAATTTAAAAAGAAATTGAACAATATACCACAGGGCCTTATATAACTTACAATACTGTATTGGTCTGCTCATTGTTGTTGGTTACCTATGCATGCTGAAATTAACTTCATTTGGACTCTTATGGATAATTGTTTCTTTGGCAATCATACAAAATCTTCGTTTTTACTGTCATATTATCAAAGAAGTCAGACTAGAGTTTATTACAACATTTTAACTGAAAGTGATTTTGATATATAATACACATTTATTTTCTCTAAGGATATTTATCATTTATCTCACCTAGGTCAATGGTATAGCCCGGACCTATGTATTTACTGGTTTGGATCTACATGATGGAGTGACATACTATGTGACTTTGATTTCCTGTAACAGTGCAGATATCTGTATCTCAGATACTTCACAGGGAATGTTTGTAGATAGCACTCCACCATCAAGAGGTATGTGTCTATGGACTAAGTGAGTAAGGGGACGCCATTCTCTTATAATGCATATATCTGTATCTCATATACAGTCAGAGGTTTGTATCAGTTGACTGAGGGAGGGGAGTTGACATTTTTTTTTACCACAGATATTTGTATCTCAGATAAATCACAGGGAATGTTTATAATGCCCTAAAATCTGCTGTTACCGGGTCTTGACATATATGAGGGCAATAATGCCCTTTACTGTCAGTCATCAAATGGTCATTATCGGCTACGTTAGCGTCAAATTGATTACATTTTACCGTGATTCATCGAAATATCCATACTGTGATTCGTCAGAGGTCTCAAATAATTATCGTTACTGTTATTTTTTGAAAAAAATTAATGGGGTCATGGACCAAAAATTACAGTAAACATCAATTGGCAAGAAATTTTACTGTAATTCTTCATGAAGGTACCCCCATTACCACCCTCATATGTACTTCTTTTAGTGAATCTTTTGTTTATTTTAGGAAGGTTTGCTGCAAGCCATTCATTATAACCAGACCTTCTCTTACATGTGTTGCAGTGAATCTTCTGTTTATTTCAGGAATATTTGCTGAAAACAATTCATTGTACCCCAATCTTGTGAAACATATTTTTCAAGGAATCTTCTGTTTATTTTAGGAATGTTTGCTGTCAGTACTGACCATGCTTCTGATCCTGATACCTCCAGAAATGAACATGGGTGGATGACCTTTGGAAGTAATGCTGTGTATCTTGCCTGGCTAGGGTTTAGTGATATACATTCACAGATTGATCATTATATGGTCACTGTAGGAACCTCTTACATGGAGAAGAATTTGAATAAGGCAAGTTTGTATAATTTGGCTTTTGGGCAAGTTTTTATGATCTTACACTTATGTAGGTTTTTATAATATGACTATAAGGCAAGTTTTCATGAACTTACTATAGGGAGTTTTAATGATCTGACTCTTTTGAAGGCAAGTTTTTTTTTTTTTTTTTTTTTATCTAATCTGACTATTTTGAAGGCAAGTTTTTATGATCTGACTCTTTTCAAGGCAAGTTTTTATAATTTGACTATGAGGCAAGTTTTTATAAATTGACAATATGGCAAGTTTTTATAATCTGACTATATTAGGCAAGTTTTTATGATCTGACTATAAGGCAATTTTTTTATAGAATATGAAAAAAAATTGTAGCTGGCAATATATAATTCATCAGCATTTGTAAGAGTGCGATTCATGACTTATTTTGCTTGTTGAATTAGCTACATTTTGAATAGCCATTATAGATAACCCACATTTATAACAATGGAGGACGCCTTAGAGTCTAACTTATTGTCAGTCACCTTGATCTTTTATGTAAGACCGACAAGTTGTGACATATGCTATGAATTTATTATAAGTAGTTGAATAACATTTTGTGTGAATTTTTGTTGGTAGAAGAAAACTTTTATTTTCAATGAATTATGAATTTCCTAAAGGCTTATATTGAAACTTTGGCAAATCCATTTCCCCTCAAGTTTCAACGTATAATTTTTTCCACAGAAATTGGTACCCCAAAAATATCTAATCATGGTTTCAAAGATAACCAAATATTAGAAATTAACCCTTTTAATTTATTTCATAGAAATAAACAAAAAGACAGGAACACCAGTGCTTTTTGACATTAATAATACAACAAACACTTATGTTTTGCAGGATCTGAAAACCAAGTATGTCCACGTAGATAGCAACACTGACCATGGTGATGAGGGCAAAGTTCAACTGTTTAAAATTGACACTGTTGTATTGACTCAATATGAAGAAGTATACATCACCCTGTGGGCTGTTAATAAGGTAAGTTGGAGCTAGAGCTTCTGTATTCATATGACTTGAAGGGTATATTTTGTCTATAAATTTCAAGTTTTTTTTGTAATTATTTAATTGCCATGGAACTAAGGATACAAAATCCTCAAATCATGTCATTTAGTACAACTTAAAAATTCTTGAAGTTTTATTCAGAAATGTTTAATAAAACCCTTCACAATAAAATAACTTCTTGGAATACATTGTGTATTTTCTACTACAAATTTAGCTGTTGTATTTCTGCATGTATGGGTTTATATAATACCTCAGTATTTTTAATGATTAGGTACATTTTTTCCCCATATTGTTATCTGTGTGGTTTGTACTAATACTTGGAATAAAGGTAAACAGCAGAATTCTTTCTCACATATTCAACAGGTTGGATTAAGAAGTCAAATGATTCATTCCGCTTTTAAAAAGACTCCACCTAGTTACCTGGACTTGGTCAGAAGGTGTGATGCAATATCATGTGAAGGCCATTGTGTTTGTTCTCCACAAGACCGGAAATGTCCATTTAATCCAAGTCTTGGTAACTGTACTGATGTATCTGATGGTAAGTATATTAGATAAGGCACTTTGATGTCAAATTCGTCAAGAAAAACAAGCCTGAAAAAGGGAATTTACTTAAAATTCCTGAATATGTGTAGTGTTCTTGCATATTGCAAATGAACTGGGTATTTTTTCTCAAGGTTTAATCTTTTAAAAAAAATGGATTGCAGATGAAAGGAATAGGTTCCATAAAACCCTAAAATGGCAAAATTTTCGATTAGGATTTATTGACCAATATTACAAGGAAACATAGTTAAAACAGTAACAGGGTTTGAACGATATTCCTTTTTCGTTAAAAGTGTTTGTATTTGCCTTCTTCTCATGCCTTCACAATTTATAGCAAACATTTTGATATTCCATGTATAAAAACCTCTGAAATTTCCAATAATTTTTTTAGACTGAAAATATAGGTTGCATGGGTTGACAAGAATGCATTTTTAATAGCTTGAAAACCCATGAGATGAGGATATGTCATATTACATTTAAACAATTTTAATTGAATATTTAGTTTATTGAAGCCTGCACTCAGTTTCCCAGGCCTATATTTGGTAGAAATCCAGACAACTTTGTCAATTTCATCAACACCTCTGCTTTTGCTATTTAGGTTGTAATTGATTACAATTTATGCAGCAATTTATAACAAAAGCTGCACACAAATAGCTCTATTCACTTTATTATGTGTCTATTCATATATCACCGTTTTGCATTTGCGCCGATCTGCATTTCATTTGCGCTGATTTTTCATTTCATTTGGGCCGATTTTTTTACAGGTAAATTACAGGTGAATATTATTTTTCATTTATCATTACTGACCTCTTCCGTTAGCCAGTTGTACAAATGATATGAATTGTCAATCATAAAATGTATATGACAGTTGTCCTGTGCTCACCACGAGGAGGTGGAAGTAGGATGTCGAGCAGAATAAGTGAATTTAAACGCACTATTTTCACATCCTTTAAAATCAAGAAGTAAAACCCTAAGATAAAAGCACTCTGTTTATACTAAAATAACGAATTAAAAATAAATTTACAACATTGAAATTCATAAAAACGGAATACTTTGAAATCATACATCTGTTCTTGCCGAGTATTTATAGGCAGCACATCTAATATATTAATTTCTTCTGATTTCGTCCTTTCCATATTTGTTGCAATTGTCAATATTGAAGTCCATCTTTTCTATCTCTGGCTTACGTACTGAAGGGGGCATTTTAGAGTTCACATTTTAACATAAGTAATTACGGCGTGGATTTTCTTAACTTTAACATAAGTGAACAATGTATATAACCAAATTTTACCAATATAACTTCAAGGTATAAAGTACATGTAGAAGTATTTACTTGCCTGTGCTAAACTGTAAATGCAATTAGGAGCAAATTTAAAATCGGCGCAAATGAAAGAATGACAATTTTTAAAATCGGCACAAATGTCAAACGCCCCATTATATATATTGTGTTTTTCTAAAACAATTTTAGTACAAAGAATACATTGCATTTTCTTGAACACTATATTTTTCAGGTGTATTTTCTGGTACACAGTACACCTTATTGTTAGTAAAGGACACAAATGGTTATACTACGGACGATCAAGCTGTAACAGCATCGGACAGTGTACTGAGGGCTTCATGGATTATATCTCAACAGTTCCCCTCTAAACCCTTATGGTAAGTTTTGAATATCCATATTTCTTTTGAAATCTGATTGGTAGTTTTTATATTTTTGTTAAACTGTAAGTTTTACTCAAAAGTAGAATTACACTTCAACAGTGTAAATCTTTTTTATTCTTTTTCTTTTAAGTTTTTATATGCCTGTTTATGGGACGTATTATAGGATTAAACACATTTTTTCTAGAGGTTATTGATGTGTAAACCGGGGCGATTAACTCACAAACTGAATAAAAGTCCGAAGGACTTTTATGTCAAGTTTGTGAGTAAGAGACCCGGTTTACACATCAATAACCTCTAGAAAAAAATGTGTTTAATTCTTATAATTCTTCAGCCAAACATACGCGATTATTTATTTACATTATTTGTTTGATGGCTGCTATATTTCCCATCAAAAGCACAATGGCATGTCGTAACTAAGGAGTACGCCGCCATCTTGACTTTCTAAAAACCATAACTGAAATGTTCAATAAATGCAACAGAATCTAAAATGAAATAGCACCTACCTCAAAAACTTCATTTTAATTCAATATTATCCGAATTTGAAGCGTACACGTAACGAAATAATCTTTCCCTTGAAAATTTTTATCCGTTTGACGTCGTGTTTTGCTATGACGTAAATTCGCCAAATCCTCCATGAAATTTCGCGGAATTTTATTTAAATTTTATTTTTATACATTTTCGAAGCTTTAGTGCATTTATTTTAATTCTTTTTTGTTTGTTATATATGCATTGGAATAGAAACAACTGTTACGCAATTGTTTTATAATCTCAATTTGCTGAAAATCCAAGAATCCCTGCAAGAATGTGTATCGCGCATGAAAAGATTACGAAAGCAGTTTCGGAAACATGGTTTATCGAAGTGTAAACCTAGAGAAAAATTCTAATTGACCAATCCAATTCAAGTATTTATAGATATGCAAATGATATAAGAATTATTATGGTATACAGTTTGTCCATCTGTTGTCAACATGTTAGACATTTTTATAAATTTTAGATTTTATGTTTCCGAGTTATGGGGTTTTATTAATTACAAAAAGGTTGATTTTCCAGTTTATCGGACAAAAACTCAAAAAAGTTAAGCAGTTTTCCTTAGACTTTGGTGAGTTGTTTATATCTAGTGACTTAAGCTCCCTTTTGATTTTTATAAATTTCAGCAGTAACTCCACCAGAAATTACATTTACCAGTTATGGGGTTTTATTCATAAAAAAAAGGGGGATATGACTTTGAGAAGTTATTGAACTATATTCTTTGAAATCTTGACGGGCATATCATGCTCTCATGGCGTAGCATATGATGCGGACACTTGAGGTATTACTGTAGAACTTTATATTTTCTGATATTGTTAACTTGTGTTGTATACATTTCTACATCATTGTGTCCACACTTTAATGTCACCAATCAGACATATAAATTCTTGTTTTTTCTTACCCCTAAAGGTATGAATGGAGTGTGGGTTACGAAGATGAGGCAACACCCATTGGTATATATGACTCGGTCAAGCAGAAGGTTTGGCATGATGCTGGTCAGTTGATGGATACTATCTTCACGGTTGGACCAGGTAGGCATTATATGCAGTTTACTTTATTCGCAATTTTGAAATTTTATTAAAATTTGGTATGTTATTCGTCTGTGTGACAATTTCTTGGCTTTTCTAATAATGAACTAGAGAATAAGTCTTACTAACAGAGTATAAAACACTGCAGAGGACATTTTTTTAAATGATTCATAACTTCTGAAATATATGTAAAATATTTTTTCATGACCATACACTGCACTGTTATCGTGAGTTTTTCTTTTAAAACATTTCTGTGTTTGCCATGAACATTTTATGGGTAACATTTTTCAAGGTATAAGCTGAAATATTTTTATCAAGTGCTGCTTTTATACCCCTTATGTAGTAAGAATGATTTTTATGTAAGCCTGCTGTGTATAAGAATGTTACTGACACAAAAAAAAATAACATGAAAACACAAACAATAATCCCACAATGAATTATTAAAGCAGGTACTAATAGTCTGAAATGTTGCATCTTTGTAAATTGTCAAACAAAAATTGTAAGAAATAATACGAGAAAACACTGAAACTGTTTTTAATATATACAATACTTTCTGGATCTGTTCTATAAATATTGAATAAACACACACCTCCTTGACCAACCTAATTAGATTTTACATGCTTATATCTTCAGATAAAGAGTTGTTAGAAAACACCATTAAATATTCTGTGTTTGTACGGATATGGTACTCATCTGACACGTATGCTGTATTTAAGACGGATGGTATTGTTGTGATGACACAGATGCCAGGTTTAGCAACAGTTAGAGGAACTGCTGTGAGTACTCCACCATTTTTATGCCCCACCTACCATATAGTAGAGGGGCATTATGTTTTCTGGTCTGTGCGTCTGTTCGTTTGTCCGTGCGTCCGTTCGTCCTGCTTCAGGTTAAAGTTTTTGGTCAAGGTAGTTTTTGATGAAGTTGAAGTCCAAATAACTTAAAACTTAGTACACATGTTCCATATGATATGATCTTTCTAATTTTAATGCCAAATTAAAGTATTGACCCCAATTTCATGGTCCACCGAACAAAGTAAAAGATAGTGCGAAGCTCAGGTTAAAGTTTTGGGTAAAGTTTTGGGTCAAGGTAGTTTTTGATGAAGTTGAAGTCCAATCAACTTGAAACTTGTGTACATGTTCCCTATGATATGATCTTTCTAATTTAAAAGCCAAATTAAAGTATTGACCCCAATTTCATGATCCACTGAAATGATAGTGCGAGTTGGGTATCTTTGTACTATGGACACATTCTTGTTTATTGTTATATTACATCTGATGACTATGCTTTTAATCTCATGCCCCTCAACTTGAATGAGTTCCTATTCAAAGGCAAAAATATAGCAGTTTGACAAACACTGATTTTGATCATTGAGAAGCTTAATATTTCCTTAACAACACAACCTAATTAAAACGTTTAGCTGATTTTACAGAGTTATCTCCCTGTAGTGTTAGGTACCACCTTCATAGAAATACAAAGGATATGGCTTATCCATCCATGACACAAAATTAGTATATGCACAGAAAAAAACATACAAAGGGCAAAGGAACAGCTCTTTTATTGCTGTTCTTCATTTAAGGTGGTACCCAACACCTTGACTATAATTTATTTGGCTCGTTTAATTTTTATATAAAATTTTTACACAATATTTGCTTCAACCCTTTGAAAAAAATATTAAAATTTCAAAACAAATGAACCAATCACTTTCTCGGAAAAAATTCGTTGGATACATAGCAGTTTGTCAAACACTAATTTTGATTGTTGAGAAGCTTAATATTTTCTTTACAATACAAAGTGATTAAAACGTTTTACTGACTTTACAGAGTTATCTCCCTGTAGTGTTAGGTACTATCTTAAAAAATTTAGTTATATTTACAATTGAATAATGTGGATAATCTTAGCTCTAAGTATCAGCCTCCCTGCCAACACTTGAAGTGTAATGACTTATTTCCCTCACACATCAAAGTAAGATCCATCCAAGGGATACAGAAACTAATTAGAACGTTTGATAGTTATTAATCTAAAGGAAAATAACTCTGGTTTTAATTGTGTAAATAATGTATACTGACCAATAATAAGAATAGGAACATTCTACTCTATCCCATTGACTTCCTCATGTCATTGATTTCATAAAAGTAATCAATTTCTACTTTCATATATATATAGGTGATAGAAAAAGTTTTGAATACCAATGTAAAGGATGCTGACTATATGAGAATAGGGCGACCTATAACATTTATGTGGAAGGACAAATTCCTGAAAGCTGCATCCACAATTAAGGAATACAAACTTTATATAAGTTCATTTCCTGGTGGTAAGTATATAATAAGTTTGTTCAGTGCATCTTGCATCCAATAATTATAAGTAGAATTTCTTGGGTATGTCCAAGACTCAATCTAATTTTAAATATTGATGGTTTAGACTATCAATAAGCACCTTTTACTATATACACATGTACATCAGCTTCCTATATAGAATCCATGTTGTCAGACTAATTTTTCAATGATCATGTTGATATTGACTAGATTAGTTTTGGACATGTATTTGGACATACTGAAAATTCAGAAATTATTACAAGGGTTTTATTATTGTGGATAATGCAACTGGTTGAGTATCACAATAACCAGAGCTAGCATTCTTATATTTTATACATATATCTTATTGAAGATGTTCCTAAAATTGTAATAATTAGATTTGCTATATTGTCCATTCATAAAAAAATCGCAATGATAAATACATACAATATAATTTCTGAGTTTACAGTATATGAATTTACTGGCTAGTCTTATACACCTTATTGCTATTCCAGACTGACCCGAGAATCTATCCCGCTTGAACTATTGACTTCATACAACAATCACTTTTCCATTGTGGCATCAAATGATTTGTATTATGACTTCAAAAATTTTACAGGAATCTGTGTGATGTCAAGAAATGGCAGACAAATAGTGATAAGGTGTATTCTCAAAACAAGTAAATAAGTATAAGAATCATATCAAAGTTTTTCCCATAAGGCAACTTAAGTAGAGTTTATAATAGTGATTTAACCTTTGGTATTCATTTTAAATTAATATGAATAATACACATCTAGGAAGTTTCAAATTTTTAGACAACATATTGATGTTACTCTTATGTAGGTATCTTTTGCTGTCATTTTTCCAGAAATCATAAGAATTGGATCTAGGTCTATCTTCCAACCGTTTGGGATCTTGTGTTATTTCCACTAAGAATTTGGATTCCTCCACCAATTTCTGATCAGATAAAGCAATGTGTTGTCAAGTTGCGATTGTCAGGTTATTAAAATATAGCTTTTTCTCTAATACTATTTCTCTCTTTTCTTAAAGGATATGACATTATGACCATACCTACAAGTTTAGATGGAACAGCGGAAGGATTCAACATGTCTAGAGTCAACTTATCGCCAGGAATAAAATATTATTCTAACGTGATAGCTTATAACTATGCTGGTGTTCACACTACGTCTACGTCAGATGGATTCATTGTAGATCATGTAGACCCATCAGCAGGGATTGTATATGATGGATTAGGTATGTTCATTGTTCTTATAAACAACTTTCAAATCCATGTATTTTCCTATACTTTTCCTTTGTTAAAATATGCTTTTGTTATTATGGCACAAAAAGAACCAATTATTCAATGATTTCATTCAAGCAAATTGACCTTGGGTCAACCAGTTTAACTCATTCATAAAAAACAACTTGAGATTGGTCAATACCATCCAGATTCTTAGGTGTTTGTGGATACTCAGACTAACAGCATACTGGTTATGTTTGTGACATAAAAATGCTCTACAGAGCTGATGTTGAAAATTGACGTTTTACATATGATTTTGAATAAAACTTAAAGATTTTATGTCAGTCAAAGTAAAATTTTCAGGTCTTGATAGTTACAGTTTAATATTTATACCCTTAATTGTAGTAAAAAGTGAGGTTTGTTGGTTTTCAGATGAAAACTAAACTACCATTCAAAGTAGTATCATCTGTCAACCGTAAAAATATGCATTTGATATGTATAAAATTGAGAAAACTATGTCTTAATTATTCAATGTCCAATCCTTTAATTAAATTTGTAGATGTATATAAATTGCCTTTAGATTTCTAGCTATCTAAATAAACTTTATGTTTTGTTTATTTTCAAAACAGGAGGACAGGATGTAGAATATAAGAACTCTTCAGACATAGTGGAAGCCCATTGGCATGGATTTATAGACACAGAGTCTGGTATTCAGTCATACCGATGGTGTGTGGGGTTGACAACATTTGTTCATAAAAATTATGACCAATCAGAATGTGATATTTTACCATGGACTAATGTTGGACTTCATGTTTCTGTTTCTCGTAATCTTTCAACAGATATTCCCCATGGTAGGTCACTTATACTAAAGCAATAAATGCACTACTTTTAATTGATATGATTCAGAATGGAAATGGGGGTTGAGTCAAAGAGACAACAACTTGGCCACAGAGCAGAAAACAGCAGAAGGTCACCAATGGGTCTTCATCACAGTGAAAAAAAATCCTACTTATAAATAAAAATAAAAGAGATTTTGAAAACAGTCTCTTTGAAGGGATTAACATTTGCAAACACGTCTCACCACACCACATTTTTTATGACTATATATGTGTTCTAGCATGAATCAGGCCTTTTTCTGGTTCAAATGATTGATATTTTGTCATGACAGGGCATTTTTTACAGCAATATTTGTATTACAGGTACTAAGGTATACAACAAGGTCTACGCTGTAGATAATGTAGGAAGAATGTCATCTATAGTCATATCAGATGGTGCCATAGTAGATAAAACACCTCCTGTTTCAGAGAAATTCATTCACATTGATGATAATATTGTTGACAATCCTTCATTTGAGGACACAAGTGGTGATCTAGTCTCATGGGAAAATGTTAGTACTACAGATATTTGTTTGATTTCTAGTAGTTACCATCCATTGTCATGGATACCAGATGTATCAACATGCATGGCTGTTATATCATCTCAAGTAAATTTAGCTAAAGACGGACAGTCTTTTCTGTTCATCAGAGGAAATGTTCAGCAAAATCTTGTCGAAATCAAGGCTGGATGTTTTTACAAGATTTCGTTTTACTCAAGTCATTTACCCATAACAGATTCTGTAGGAGCAAACAAGGAAGGATTCATACAACTTGGTGATGACAAACAAGTTTTCCTGATATATACAAAACCATATCGCCATGATGGACATGGAGAGGGCAAAAGTAGAGCGGAAATTTCCTGGCATGCTCACACCTACTATTTCAAAGCTACAAATAACGAGATGAATATCACTATTGGTAGTATGGACATGACTACAGGGATATTTATAGATAATCTATCTGTACAGAAGGTGAATTTGACAACAGCATCACCAGGTGGTCACGTGATTGGTCATGTGGTATATTTACATGAATGGAGTTCCATACACGGATCATGGAGTTTTGCTGATCCAGAATCTCCAGTCATAGATTATAGCTGGGCGATAGGTAATTTATTATTTTTTTTAATGAAGTTTTTCTATAATTTTGATTGGACTTTGTCTATACACTTTCCATTGTTAGCACTTGAGAACCAGATGGTGAGATGCCTTTAACATAAATTGTCAAGTCAAATTGCAAATAGACCTACACATAAAAGTTTTTTTGACGAGCCTGCAACCTTTGTTGCAGAAAGCTTGACATAGGATAGTGATCCAGCAGTGGCGTTAGCCAGCTTCTTAAAAGCTTTATATTTTAGAAGGTGTAAGACCTGGATGCTTCATTCTTTGTATATAGATGCCTCATGTTGCGAACTTTCTGTCAGTCACATGTTCAATGTCCTCATTTTCATGGTTCAGTGACTACTTGAAAAAAAAGTTAAGATATTTTGTTAAATTCTCTCTTATTATAAGTAAAAGGATAACTTTATTTGGTATGTGCATACCTTGCAAGGTCCTCATGCCCACCAGACAGT
This sequence comes from Mytilus edulis, assembly GCF_963676685.1. Classification (NCBI taxonomy): domain Eukaryota; kingdom Metazoa; phylum Mollusca; class Bivalvia; order Mytilida; family Mytilidae; genus Mytilus; species Mytilus edulis. The sequence goes on along the minus strand of NC_092351.1, from coordinate 23,726,639 downwards.
TTTCACTTGACCTCAACCTCATTTCATGGATCAGTGAACAAGGTTAAGTTTTGGTGGTCAAGTCCATATCACAGATACTATAAGCAATAGGTCTAGTATATTCCGTGTATGGAAGGACTGTAAGGTGTACTTGTCCAACTGGCAGGTGTCATCTGACCTTGACATCATTTTCATGGTTCAGTGGTTATAGTTAAGTTTTTGTGTTTTGGTCTGTTTTTCTTATACTATATGCAATAGATCTAATATATTTGGTGTATGAAATGATTGTTAGGTGTACATGTCTAGCGGACAGGTATCATCTGACCTTGACCTCATTTTCATGGTTCAGTGGTCAAAGTTAATTTTTTGAGTTTTGTCCTAATTTTCTAATACTATATATGCAATGGGTCAACTATATTTGGTGTATGGAAATGTTTTTTTGATCTATATGTTAGTCCAGAGGGTTTTATTTGACCCTGACCTAATTTTCAAGGTTCATTGCTAAGTGTTAAGTATTTGTGTTTTGGTCTGTTTTTCTTAATTTATAAGCAGAAGGTCAACTATATTAGTTGTATGGAATAATTGTTAGCTTTACATGTCTGCTTGGCATGGTTCATCTGACCTTGACCTCATTTTCATGATTCATTGATCAATGTTGAGTTTATTGGACAGTTGTAATAAAGATTTATATATATGGCTATCAATATAATATCAATGATTATTAAAGAAGGTGAAACATTTCAGCATGTGCACTCTTGTTATATCTCTGGGCTAGATTAGCAATTTTTCTGTAGAACGACAATATATCAAAATAAATTTGTTATCAATATGCAACATGACGGCCATTGCTAACAATAATTACAATATGATTATATCTTATTGTTATATTTGGCAAGTACATTCAAGTACATCACCATAGATCTGCCACAAATCTGGATCCCTATATTGATTTGAGTCCAACATATTAATCTATGAATTTTATATATTTTTTTTTAGGTTATGCATCTGGAGGAACACAAATACAGCCATTCAGAAGTGTAGGATTGATGAACTTTGGGTTTAACAACAATGTGACCCTGGTACACAACACATATATTTACATCACAGCTATAGCTACAAATGGGGCAGACCTGAGAGGAATTTCTTACTCTGATCCAATACTAGTAGATCTGACACCACCTGACATCAAATTCGTCAATGATGGATTAGGTTAACAATTTATCACAATACCATGTATATTCATTTTACAGATTTTATGTTTTGAAGATTCTGAAAAAATGAAGAAATAAGAAAAAAAAACAATATTTGTTGGATAGGTATCTCAATAGCAATAATATCTTTTAACTCCTTTTAACTTAAGGTGGTACCCAACACCTTCACTAAAATTAATTTCGCTCGTTTAATTTTCATAAATTTTTTTATCAGAGTATTTATTTTGACCATGTTGACCCTTTGACAAAAATATAAAAATTTCAAAAAATTTGAACCAACCTTTTTATCATAAAAATTACACTGGTTATATAGCAGTTTGACAAACACTGATTTTGATCATTGAGAAGCTTAATAATCCCCTAAACAACACAATGTAATTAAAATGTTTAGCTGATTTTACAGAGTTATCTCCTTGTAGTGTTAGGTACCATCTTAACTGGCTCAAAGGGTCAAGTGAGCTTTCCTCATCACTTTGGGTCCCTCATCTGCAGTAGAACTAGTACATCAGCGTCCATAGTAAATTTTACAAAAATCTTCTCTTCTGAAACTTCTGCTCTGATAATGAACCAAAATTGGCCACAAACAACATTTTGGGAACTAATTTAAAAATTTGTCTGAGGACCCTGCCTGCCAACCAACGGAATCTAGCCAGTTTTCTTGGAGAAATGTAAGAAATTAACAGATTTTGGACAGTAACAAAACCCACACCAACAACCAATAAAACACTGTTCTAAAAAAAAAAAGCAAGTGTACAATAAAAGACAACAATATACAACACAGAATTTAAGATAATGATATTTTAAATGGAGACCAATTGTAATTACAGGCGGAGATGAAGATGCTTGGGAATTTAACGAAGTAGTAGCAAACTGGGACTACGAAGATCCAGAATCTGGTATCCTGTTCTGTAAATGGGCTGTAGGTAAGACTTTACTAAGTAGTAAACTGGGACTACGAAGATCCAGAATCTGGTATCCTGTTCTGTAAATGGGCTGTAGGTAAGACTTTACTTAGTAGCAAACTGGGACTACAAAGATCTAGAATCTGGTATCCTGTTCTGTGAATGGGCTGTAGGTAAGCCTTTACTTAGTAGCAAACTGGAACTACAAAGATCCAGAATCTGATATCCTGTTCTGTAAATGGGCTGTAGGTAAGACTTTACTTAGTAGTGAACTGGGACTACAAAGATACAGAATCTGGTATCCTGTAAATGGGCTGTAGGTAAGACTTTACTTAGTAGTAAACTGGGACTACTAAGATCCAGAATCTGGTATCCTGTTCTGTAAATGGGCTGTGGGTAAGACTACTTAATTATTATTTATAAGATCCAATATTTATATCTTGAATAAAATTTTATACATAAGTATAGGAGTAGATAGTTTGTAGAATTGTGGATTCAGTATTTGATATCTTAAGAATGAGTCAAAGGTAAGACATCAGGGAAGCAGCAGATATCTCGAATAGTAGATTCAAAATCTAGCATCTTTAAAGATCTAGAATCGGTCATATGTATGCCTTTAGGGATATTTGGACTTATTTAGAAAATCTGATATCTGATATGTTCACATTTATTTTAATGTTTATGTTAATATTTCATTGTTATGATTTTGTGTTAGGTTAGTTTCATAGATTCCAAGCACAGTATTATGTAATTAAAACTAAACATATGTCTAGTGTATCAATAAATAACTAGTGTACTATGGATTCATTTATTTTCGTGGGTACCAATTTTGTGGATATTTGATTTTGTGGTTTTGTCAATGTCTGCATACAATCTTAAAGAAGATTGTAATTTGTTGGACCTTTAAATTCACAGTTTATCTTAAAATTGGTACCCCACCAAACAAAATGAATCCGCAGTAATTGTCTTTATGGCAGGGTTTATCTTACCTTGACTCATGATTCATTAGTCAACATCAAGTTTCTGTGTAATTATTTATGAAAAGATATATACTAAAATTGACTCATTAATCTGTTTTTTGTAGGTTACCAGCCTGGTAGAATTGAGTTATTACCATACACAGTGATCACAGCTATGTCTGCATACAAAGAATTTCCTTACAGTGTACTGATAGGGAGAACAATTTATACCACTCTGACTTGTGAAAATAATGCTGGACTAATATCTACTAAGTCTGCCAATGGAGTAAAGATATCTAACCAGCCTCCCTCTACAGCCTCAGCAGTAGTAGAAACCATGCCTCTATCCATGACAGAGTACACTCCACAAATCAATAATCAAGGTGTCACAGACAATATAAGACTTAAATGGACAGGATTTGCTGATGATATAGGTGTTGAAAGATTCAAGGTACAGTTGACTGGCATATTTAATTGTGGGCCTGGTTCCTATGATAACTATTGAAGTTTTACACATACTTTTTTAAAACTTCCTCTTGTCATTTCTATTTTACAGAATCAAGTTATACACTTTTCATTTTTGGTGGAAGAAGACTTCAAGTCTTCTGAAGACCTATGGTGCCGACTTTAAAATCATTGAACCTCCGTATGCCGCATCTGTTTCTGTGCATTACAATTTCATAACAACTTCAGTTTCTTGACATCGATTTTTACACATGATTAAGCATCTGAATCATTTAATTTGTAAATTAGGATAGTAAAACAATCACTATCGTAAATATGTACCCTTTTATTTATGTAAATTATTAGATTTTATCTCATCTACATGAAAGTTGTTTGTTTACTTGTAACTGGATGTTTTTAATGCAGATATTTGTAGTACGCATGCGTGAATTTGGTATCAGGTCGACTCGCCCTTTTTACATGTTCGCCCTTGATATATTCGTCCTGAGTTTTTTCGACCATATAGTACGTTCGCCCTGTGTTCATTCTCATAACTCTTATCAAGGACGTTTTATAACACATCCTTGCATTTATTTAAAAAATATTGATATCAAGGGTATCGTTAAAAAACCCCTCTAAAACACGATTTAGTGAAAATCATCTGTTCCTTATTTTGTTCCCAAGGTAAAACAATCGTGTTCAGCCAATCAAATTCTGGGTTTTTCATGATCAAATTAATAAGCCAACCAACAACGTTTTCTTTGAAGATTATTCTAACATGCTAGATTTTGAACTTTGTTGTTTTCATCTAGTTGTAAAAATCGTGAGCATGGCACTGCCGCAGGTGAATTTTCATCTGCAAAGAGTGTTCTTACACAGCTTGAGGAAAAAAGCGTGGCTGATATACAAAATTCAATGATGCAGTACCACTATAAAGATAAAACTGAATAGTAGTTTTTTTTCACTAATTTATTGACTTAATACGTTATTTTTGTATTCAATTAAATCATTTAAAGCACAATGTACTATTCTTTTTTTTACAAAGACCAACAAACAAGTTTCATCAAATAATATGAATATAACTTGAAGGTGCTCATTTTTTACAGTGGGTTGTTATGTTCTTCCAATGAGGGTTCTGGCCAGCCTGTCATAATTATTTGGACTAGGGTTACCTCTCATTTGGAGTGTTGTTCCCAAGCTGTAAAAGGTCCATCTTCGTGCATAATTCAAAATTGGAAATTTCAACAAGCATCATATATTCTTACACAAGAAAATAAACCCTGGTCTGCTAGCTACATGTTCATCTTTTCTACTGATTTAATAACTAGAATCATGCAAACAGACTTAAGAAAAAGGCATGTAAGCTCATCATACAAATATGACACTTTTTCTAGACAATCCAGATCGTGCAAAATACTTTGCTAAAAATTGTAACCTTTAAAATTGTTGTCGCGCACTAAAAACCCCCATTGGAACTTTCAAAAGTTGGCGGGTATGTAACAAGTCTTAATATTTGTATGCCCCATTTATGGGCATGTTTTCTGGTCTGTCAGTCCGTCCTGCTTCAGGTTAAAGTTTATAGTCAAGTTAGTTTTTGATGAAGTTGAAGTCCAATCAACTTGAAACTCAGTACACATGTTTTCCTTATAATGATATGATCTTTCTAATTTTACTGCCAAATTAAAGATTTTACCTAATTTTTACGGTCCACTGAACATAGAAAATGATTGTACGGATTGGAAATCCATGTACTTATGACACATTCTTGTTTGAAGAAAAAAAATATGTCATAACGATAAGGGAACAAAGCAGGCTGGGTAAGTGGGGCAGCTTTTATGGTAATTGGCTCAATATCTTTAATTGTTTTTACATAGGCGGTAATGGTAACGTTTTTTCCTGTAGCTCAGTCCATATCGTAGACTTGGATATGTATGATAGCTCGTTTCGAAGCTGTGACATTTTCACATATGTGGTTAAATTTTCGGGGTACGAAGTGAGATTACTTTTTCCGTAAATTAGCAAACCCCGAACATCCTTTTGTGATGCGGCTCCTTGTGGTAAAATATCCCCTTTTTAACACAATACGTTCTTTGAAAATTTAATACTTTGAACACATTTAATAGCTCCATAGTTTTTACACATTTATTCTATGTTCCTCTTCTTTCCTAATCACCACAAATAATTAAGTTCAGTAATTTGTTAAAAATAGAAACATGTCCAATATCACTACACAGAGATTTTTTCTTTACACGTGACTTTTGAGTTCCTCATTTCGAAGCGCATTAGGGATGTTGTCCCAATTGAAGTTACCTTTTATTCACTTTCTTCCACCTCAGAGCTATCAGCTCTTTGATTAAATTTGTAGTTACTTTTTTGGTTTAAGGCTGATGTAAACAAGAAGATCATATCTTAATTCTAGGTCTATAGTAATTAGCCTGTGGTTGTGCAGTGTTATTCCTAAGTGATTCCTTTATTTTTTAATGATTATTTTTGACCAGTCCTAACAAAATGTTCTAAAAAAAAATGTAGTCTCCAGTGTGTTTAAATGGTAATACAAATTTTGACGTTTTGTTGTGGGAGACAGCAGTGGTGACAATAAGTTTTTAGTGGTTGTTGAGTTTTATGTGACAAATAATTTTGATTGTGGCAATAAATTTTGTTGGTTGCTGCACTCAAGAGGGAAATCATTTTGATGATATGAGTAATATTTAAAAGTCATGTTGTTACATAGATTTTTTATTTTAGGTATTTTACAGCAAGGATGGCTTGTCAGAGATGATGTTCTTTTCTGATGTACAGGATGTTCTGTATGCACATTTTACGGACACAACATTAACAGAAGGATCATATGACTTCTCTGTTCAAGCTGTCAATAAACTGTTTAAAATCAGTAACAAAGTGAAGGCTAATTCAACAGTAGATACATCGGTACCCACAGTTGATAGTAAGTAAAACTGTTAACTTAAGTGCACCCATATTACCTTCATTACCTGTATATAGATATAGGAAGATGTGGTATGAGTGCCAATGAGACAAATCTCCATCTAAGTCACAATTTGTAAAAGTAAACCAATAATAGGTCAAAGTATGGTCTTCAACACAGAGCCTTGGCTCACACTGAACAGCAAGCTATAAAAAAAGGCCATAAAAATAACTATTATAGAACCATTCAAGTGGGAAAACCAAGGTTCTTAGGTATATAAAAAACGAGAAACAAGGAACACTTAATGACGACCACAACAACTGAATATCAGGTTCCTGACTTAGGACAGGTGCAATCAAATGCAGCTGGTTTAAATGTTTAAATAAACTCATCATAGATACCAGGATTAAATTTTGTATTTACGCCAGACGCGTGTTTTGTTTACAAAAGATTCATCAGTGATGCTCGAATCCAAAAAAGTTATAAAAGGCCAAATAAATTATTAAATAGGTACGAACCTTTAACCTTATCTGAAACAATAGTCTAACCTCCAATCAACTTGAAACTTTGTACACATATTCTCTATAATATGATCTTTCTAATTTTATTGCCAATTAGAGTTTTTACCCCAATTTCACAATACACTAAATATAGAAATTGATAGTGCGAGTGGGGCATCCGTTTACTTTGGACACATTCTTGTTTGTATCGTTTAATATTTATCATTTCAGCCTAACTAAAAAAAATTACATCTATTTTTAGACTCAAAGAACCTGGGCCTCAGCTGGATTGATAACAAAGTAGTTGTATCATGGGACACCATATTTAGCAGTGATGATGCCCTGTTCTATGAAGTATCTTCTGGCTCTGCTCAAGCAGGTGTAAACATAATACAGTGGCAAGAAACCAGTAATACTAGTATAACATTTGGCATACCTGTCTCTGTGTCAGCTTCCACAGGGTTACCAGTTCATGTAACAGTGAAAGCTGTGTCAATTGGTGGTCATTCAGCGGTAAAAGTTGGCCAATTTATTCTTCCGTGAACTTTGACTTAACTACCTAACTATATTTGCCTTTACTTACTGAAATATGTTGTTTGCATTTAGCATATTTAAAAATTTACAAAGACCAAATACTTGAGGCTTGAGTTCAAGGGAAATAATAAATGTAAATAGATACAGTGTATATTGTTTCCTTGCAATGTGATTCATGGCCTATTCTGAAATTGGCATCATCCATTATGGCAAGCTTTTGAGGTCAAACATTCAAGACATCTATGTTTGAACTGTTTACCGTCCATTGTTATCTTATATCTATGTTATGTTTACTAGAGTATATTTATATTATTTATACAGTTGTTGATTTTATTTGTGTATACATCTGTGATTGTTTTTTCCCTTCATACTTGCATCACCATTGATAACGGTTGTTTTTATTTTATTTTTCAATTGGATTAATTTATTTTTGTAAAAAATAGGACTTTATATAATTGTAAAGTGTTAACAGTAGAATATTTATATTTTGATATAACTATTCAGTTGCTGTGCTATGTATTTAAGGTGGTACCCATTAACTTTACTAAAATTAATTTGACTCGTTTAATTTTCAGAAATTTTGTCAAAGCATTTCTTTGACCCTTTGACAAAAATATAATATAAAATTTGAAAATTTTTTGAACCAAACAATCTTTCAGAAAAATTACACTGGTTATATAGCAGTTTGACAAAGACTGATTTTGCTTATTGAGAAGCTTGATATCCCCTTAACAACACAAGGTAATTAAAACTTTTAGCTTAGTTATCTCTCTGTAGTGTTATGCACCACCTTAAGTGGTGAAAAGCTTTCTGAAATATATATCCAAATTAAATATGGAAATGGATGCAGATGACATTTGTTGAGTATAGATACTAGATATTGCTGCTTTTTCAACTTGAGAGAGCCATAGTTCTGACTTCAGTTGTACTACAATCATGTGTAGGAGTAATCAGAACAGCAAAAGATTTGTTAGGATCATAGAATCTGCAGATAGTCTTACTTAACAATGTTTACACCAAACTTAACCAAGTCTTACCTAACAATATTTACACCAAACTAAACCAAGTCTTACCCTACAATGTTTACATCAAACTTAACCAAGTCTTACCTAACAATGTTTACATCAAACTTAACCAAAGATGAAGTATAAATATGAAAAAATCCAATGAAAATAAATTTCTATACACAAATTCATGAGTAATAAATACCAAGTTTTACTATGACAGCAAAAAGTAGTTCTTGTCTTTCATTTAAAAAAACTTTAACTTATTAGACAAAATTGTTTGGCATTTTTTTTTAATAAATATTGATTTTTGAATTGTAGCCTTCTTCATTGTTCTTTGAAAAATAACAGGCCTTTTGTGGTACCTGATAAAAATTAATTACAGATTGTATATTTTGTTTAATTATCAATTGTGTTTTTAAAAAATTTGCGAAAATGCATTTCACAATTACTTTTTGTTTGTACTATAATGATTTTGTATAAAACTTGTATATATTTGTTTATGATACTTTTCCCTCACCAAGGGAAGTTAAACTGTTTTTAAAGTTCTAATAAAAATATAAAATGCTGGAAAAGCGTCTTGTTTTGTTTTTATGGAAATAACTGTTATTTTTTAGCTGCTAGTAGGATTCCTTAGAAATCTTATTTTGCACAAGAATTGAAGTTGCCAGTACCAGGTACATTTTCTATTTTATTTATTATTATATCAGATCCAGGGAACTGGAGAAAGTCGACAATCTTCTGTTTTAATTCCTAATTAATTGTTCATGTTCATATGATATGAAAGGGCATACTTAGGGATATTTGTTATGTTGAGAAACGTTTTTTGTTAGTGTGTGAAATGCATGCATAGATAATTTGCAGAATGTACATATTGACATTGATGGTTAATTTGATACTGTTACTAAAACATTATATCAGAGACGTGAATTCCATACATGTATCTAATTATATATTGATCCCAGTTTGTTCTCAACCTATATATGAATGCAATTATTGCAAATGAATGGAAGTTTAGTGTCTGAAATAATGCAATCAACGATATACACACACCAAATACTGTTCATCTAATGATTATAGTATTAAACTGAGAAATGAACCTTACCACGAAAACACTAATCACTGAATCGTGAAATAAGAGCAGGGTGGACTGGTTAACCCTGTCTTCTGTGCAATGATTATATTTACCAAATAGTTATCAATCATACTACTCATTTCAAGTGAGAAAATACCTTTTTTAGCTCAGCTGGCCCGAAGTACCAACTGAGCTTTTCCCATCACTTTCTCCTTCTCCTCTGAAACTACTGGGCCAAATTAAACCAAACTTAGCCACAATCATCATTGGGATATCTAGTTTAACAAATGTGTCCAGAGACCCGGCCAACCAACCAAGATGGCCGCCATGGCTAAAAATAGAACATAGGGGTAAAATGCAGTTTTTGGCTTATAACTCAAAAACCAAAGCATGAAGAGCAAATCTGACGAGGTAAAATTGTTTATCAGGTCAAGATCTATCTGCCCTGAAATTTTCAGATGAATTGGACAACCCGTTGTTGGGTTGCTACGCCTAAATTGGTAATTTTAAGGAAATTTTACTGTTTTTGGTAATTATCTTGAATATTATTATATACAGAGATAAACTGTAAACAGCAATAATGTTCAGCAAAGTAAGATTTACAAATAAGTCAACATGACCAAAATGGTCAGTTGACCCCTTTAGGAGTTATTGCCCTTTATAGTCATTTTAACCATTTTTCGTAAATCTTAGTAATCTTTTACAAAAATCTTCTCCTCTGAAAGTACTGGGCCAAATTAATCCAAACTTGGCCACAAGCATCATCCGGGAAATTAGATTAATAATGTGTGGCATGACCCTGCCAACCAACCAAGATGGCCGCCATGGCTAAAAATAGTACATAGGGGCGAAATGTAGATTTTGGCTTATATCTCTGAAACCAAAGCATTTAGAGCAAATCTGACAGGGATAAATTGTTTGTCAGGTCAAAATCTATCTGCCCTGAAATTTTCAGACTAAACTGACAACCTGTTGTTGCGTTGCTGCCCCAGAATTAGTAATTTTAAGGAAATTTTGCAGTTTTTGGATATTATCTTGATTATTATAATAGATAGAGATAAACTGTAAACAGCAATAAACTAAAAATAAAGATCTACAAATAAGTCTACATGACCAAAATTGTCAGTTTACCCCTTAAGGAGTTATTGCCCTTTATAGTATTTTTTTAATATTTTCATAAGTTTTTGTAAATTTTTAGAATATATTTTCCACTGTAATTACTGGGCCAAGTTCATTATAGATAGAGATAATTGTAGCAAGAAGAATGTCCAGTAAAGTAAGACTTACAAACTCATCATGATCACCAAAACACAATTTTGTCATGAATTTATCCGTGTCCATTGTTTAATTACGAAAGAGCAATTTTGTCCACAATTGAAACAAAACAATTAATTTTACAATGGCTATAGGCTTGTAAAAGTATGAAGAAACCAAAAAAACAACATTAAAATGTATTTGAAGGCACCCTTGAAGGTTTTGTAGGTCTATAAGAGCCATATTGCACGCAAAACCATCGTGGGGATTTTGAAAAGTTATCAGGTATGCAGTTTAAGCATGAAAATTAATATTTTTTCAAGGACATCAGGCCAACGCCAAATGGAACTCCAGGTCAACATCGTTAGCCATCTGTGTACAAGATATAAAGTATTCTGATCTTGTTCTGAATTACAAAGCTTTGTTAAATTGTTATGCCTTTGACTCTATATTTGAATTTTGGTCTCGTTTCTGAGATATTTATCTCAGGTGAGACAAAATAACTGCAACCACACTGGTCAGAACATACCTGCTTATTCTTATCTTATTATCAACTCAATTTTTTTCCGATATCAACTTTTACCTTTATTGTTATTCAGTGGGTTGTATTCTTTGTTTCATATAGTAGTAAACCATAAGATATAACAAGTTATAAGTTGAGACAATGATAAGTTAATTAAAAGCAGTAGTAATAATCACTAATGAAGACTAACATTTTTACCATTTATTAAGATTGGAGCAAATGTGACAATTTGATATGTTCGAAATTAGTCACACTTAAATAATACTTTATTAGAATTGAGTGCCCTGTCTTTCGCAACCATTGCAGAGCATAATTCGACTTTTATAACGCAAAAGCCTGCTCTACATGGTCAGTTGATCAGATGATGTTGTGGGAGAGAAATACAAAACAAATTTTATATTTCTCAATCTATAGCATAATATAGTTATCCCTGTGATACCGAGACAGATCTGATAAAGATATAGAAATAGAAATTAAAGAAGTAAAAACAAAATCTGATTACTTCATACAAACAAAAAACGAATCTGGACGAAATACTATTTTGTTTTAACTTGTTTTTTAATAAAGTTAAAATGACAAGGTTCATATTCATATCAATGTGATGTGAACATGTTACAGTTTGGATATGTGTGGAATATAAGTCTTTGTTTCTATACTGCCAGTCCTAGAACTAATTATGTTAGATTGGTTCATTATTATACTGTTTTCTGGATAAACTTTTAATTTTTCAAAAAACTGATATATGAATGAAAGATGTTTGATTCTCTGTTTTAAAAAAAACATGCTTAAAACTGTAAAAGACTCATAAATTGATCTTATACGTATGAATAACTTAAAAAGAAGGGCAAACAAATGAAAAATCCTTGTCCTTTTTTAGAGAAACAATTAATAATTAATCGATGATATTATAAGTATGTGTTTTTGTATTTTAATTTAGACACCAAGTAGGTAACTGGTGAAATGACCTTCAAATACTGCCGACGGTCATAGAACCCAATAAAAATATGGATATAAATAAGTAGCAAATATGTGTAATTGGAATTTTCAAGGTTTTTTTGATTAATTATTTCATTTTAAAAGATATGTCTATCGTTGTTTTTACCTGTAAAAAAGAATGTGTTTTTGTGGATTGCATCAGTCCCTTGTTTCACTATTATTTTCAAAGTTTACATTTTCTTCTTGAAATAGCTGAACACTGCTAGTTTATGCATAACCCATCTCTAACTTGAAGGTCACATTCATACGGATGTAGTGACGTCGAATTATTCACTTGCAAGTGAATAATATATAAGCGCTGCTTCTTGGATTATTATGCCAATTATTTTGAAACAAACACGCTACAAAAAGCAAATTATTGTTTCACTATTTGATTTTCATTAATAATAGGACACAAACAAAATAATATTTTAAGTCTGTTTATATTCCGTATCTAAGGTCGCTTTAATATTTTCTCTACTGGGAATGAGAAGATAATCACGGTTTTTAGACAGCTAATACTTGTTTTGGTCTCAAGTTTTACCTGTATAGAAACATTCGACCCGGAATTAATTTTAATCACATGACCATGTTTTATATCTTTTTGTCGTAATAAATACTGTTTGTAAACCCTAAATAGGACAATTGTCGTAAGTATTTAACATTGACAATTGTATATGTGACTCATAATTTGGCAATGCGCTAATATTTATATTTACTACAGCAATACATGTAATATTTGATGAATAGGTCGAATTCTAGAGAAAAGTGTGATCGCATGACCTCATTTTCGATATTTATCTATATAAATGTATGAAGAACGGGTCAATAATATATCTGAAAACATGATGGGAACAATACAAGGATTGTGGCTGATATTCATATGATGAAATCATAATCTTTCAATCAGTTTAATTGAAGTCTGGAGCTGGCATGTCAGTTGACTGCTAGTAGTCTGTTGTTATTTATCTATTATTGCCATTTTGTTTATATTCTTTGGTTACATCTTCTGACATCAGACTCAGACTTCTCTTGAACTGAATTTTAAATGTGCGTATAGTTATGCGTTTACTTTTCTACATTGGCTAGAGGTATAGGAGGAGAGTTCAGATCTCATAAACATGTTTAACTCCGCCGCATTTTTACGCCTATCCCAAGTCAGGAGCCTCTGGCCTTTGTTAGTCTTGTATTATTTTAACTTTAGTTTCTTGTGTACAATTTGGAAATTAGTATGGCGTTCATTATCACTGAACTAGTATATATTTGTTTAGGGGCCAGCTGAAGGACGCCTTGGGGTGCGGGAATTTCTCGCTACATTGAAGACCTGTTGGTGACTTTCTCCTGTTTTGGTCGGGTTGTTGTCTCTTTGACACATTCCCTATTTCCAAACTCAATTTTTTTTTTATTGAAATACATATGCAATAGTGCAAAAGCTTTTACTACTAAAACAAAAAAGTTAAATTCTGCATATATTTTGAAGATATCTTTCCAAAAGTTTTTTTGTATAATCATTGATAATGCTTCTGATAGTGATCTGTAAGCAGTTATAGCTCATTTTGTCACAATTGGCAAAGGATCTTCTTTTTTTACATAATAGTTCATCTCAAAGGAAAAAAGTACCAAGCGTTGACGATTATGAATGTATATCAAAAATGGGAACTGTAGGCTGTAGCACTCAAGGACGTGGCACCCCAAGGAAACGTATCGATAAGACGTCTTCTACCCCCTAACATGTCTAGGAGTTCCGAAACGTGTTTTTTTTTCATTAGTGCAAATCAAAGTCATATTTAAAAAAAGGACCGAACGTGTCGAAACTAATTTCTGAAAATTGATTATCACTCGACGGTAAAATGCTTATTGTCATCACTTGTCAAATGGTGACACCTGCCAACCGTCACTGTCAAGTTTATAACTGAGTTTTTTAAAATGTTTTAATGCCTATCGTGGTTCGTTAAATGCAAGTCGCAAAGAATCAACTGTTATATTTGAAAATATATATTGAGTAAATGAAGTTCAACGCATAACATTACATTATTTGTTATCGTTTGTACAGTACCAAAACCTACAAGATACCGAAAATATCTACAAACATAGTACATTTGTCTTTCTATTGTGCATCTGTATTCATATAAAAAGTAAAATCACAAAAATACCGAACTCCGAGGAAAATTCAAAAAGAAAAGTCCCTAATCAATTGTCAAAATCAAAAGCTCAAACACATCAAACGAATGGATAACAACTGTCACATTCCTGCCTTGGTACATGCATTTTCTTATATAGAAAATTGTTTGTTAAACCTGGTTACAAAGCTAACTAAACCTCTCACTGGTATGACAGTAGCATCAAATTCCATGATACTGACAACGATGTGTGAACAAAACAAACAGACATATATAATAGGTAAAAATGTCAATATTGTGTTATAATCTAAATCATTATAAAAACAAACAAATATGTAACAAAGAAGCACAAAAAAGCATAAAGAACAAGCATATTAGTAAAATTAAACACAAGAAGATCCATCGGTGGCCTTTTGGCTATTGTCTGCTCTTTAGTCGGGTTGTTGTCTCTTAGATACATTCCCCATTTCCATTTTCAATTTTACAAATTACCATGGTACAATAACACAATGACGGGATGTATAAATACAGAGACACGTCATATATGTATCAAAGAAACATAAAAAAGGGACACAAAAAGCCATATAGACAATGCAAATTAGCAAAATGAAAAACAAAAATGTTCTATAAAAGCTAAATGTATAGGATTAAAAAATCAAAGGGATTTGATCAAAATCCCCTAAATTTCTTTCATGCACACTGAACCTTTCGCAGAAGGTACAACCTCAATCTTCTTAATTATGACTCCCGTAGACAAAAGTCCTGAGACGTTCCGGTGTCTTAAATAAGACACGTTCGTTTGGTAAACGTGGCTAAACATGTTATTTCTCTGAAACCGACATTATCAAAATGCTTGATTTGTTGATTGACAACATATTTGTTACATTTGGAGGACGTGATTTTCAACAGACTGTCGGCATTCCGATGGGAACTAATTGTGTCCCTTCTTTTGCCGACTTGTTTCTTTATTATTATGAGGGTGACTTCATACAGAAACTTCTTAGGATGAAATAAAAGTTATCAATATCCTTTAACTTTACTTTCCGCTATATATGATCTGCTCTGACTAAATAATTCAAAATTTGGTGACTATGTTGAATGCATCTATCCCATCGAAATAGAGATAAAGGATACAACAGATACAGTTAAGTCTGCCTCATATCTTGACGTACTACTAGAAATTGACAATGAAGGTCGGTTGAAAACAAAACTTTACGACAAACGAGAAGATTTCAGCTTCCCAATTGTGAACTTTCCATTTCTATGTTGCAACATTCCAGCAGTGCCTGCATATGGAGTATATATCTCCCAATTTTCCAATCACCCCCAGTTTTTTGGGGTTTGTGTTGCTCAGTCTTTAGTTTTATGTTGTTTCGTGTTTACTATTATTTGTCTGTTTGTCTTTTTTATTTTCTAGCCATGGCGTTGTCAGTTTATTTTCGATTTATGAGTTTGACTGTTCCTTTGGTATCTTTCACCCTTCCCTGAAACGATATTCCCGTGCTTGTATTTTCTATCATGATTTCCTTGATAGAGGGTTGCTGCTCACAAGGAAGCTATTAAACCAAGAGTTCCAAATGGTGAAGTTGAAATCATCCTTTCGTAACTTTTACGGACGCCATCACGGGTTGGTTGACCGTTATGAAATACGCGTTTCATAGATGATATTGGATATGTCTCTGACGTCGTAACTTCAATCCCCTTCCCTTTTCATGAATGTGACCTACCGAATTAAACTATTTACCGGGTTTGTAATAACAAGTGCACCACGACTGGTGCACCATGTTCAGCAGGATCTGCTTACCCTCTCGTAACACATGAGATTACCCCTAGTCTGTGGTGGGGTTTGTGTTGCTCAGTCTTTAATTTTCTATTTTGTTTCTTGTGTACTTTGATTTGTCTGAACATAAGTCTATTTGATTTTAAGCCATGGCGTTGCCAGTTTATTTTCGACAGTTTGTTTGTTCCTCTGGTATCTTTCGCCGCTCTTTTAAGGCGAGGTTAGAATTTGACACTTATGAAATAAGAAATTAATCAGCTTGAATGTGGGAATTGAAATTAGACACGTTTTAGCGATTTGCAATTTGCACCCTTTTGTGCGAAAAAGACATGTTTCGGTGAGGCAAACACGTTTTTCAGGATGGACACATTTTAGCCGTATTTGGCACAACTTTTTGGAATTTTGGATCCTCAATGCTCTTCAACTTCGTACTTGTTTGGCTTTATAAATATTTTGATATGAGCGTCACTGATGAGTCTTATGTAGACGAAACGCGCGTCTGGCGTACTAAATTATAATCCTGGTACCTTTGATAACTATTGAGAGTGTTGAATATATGCCCTATAAAATCGACCATATAAAGCTCTGAATACTCATAATTGTTGACATGTGAACAGTTCCATATGCAAAACCTGTTCAGCTAACATCGAAAAAAAATCCTCCCGAGAGTTTGTGGGTTTTTTTAATGAGATACATGTATTAAAACTAATTACTACTGTTTTTGTAGGTTTCAATATGTCGTTTGAACCTTTCTGCGAGCCATGTACAAATGACAATAAGCAAAGTTCTGCAGAAAACTGGTGTTTAGAATGTGACGAAGCCTTGTGTTCTGATTGTTCAAAACACCACAAGCTGTCGAAAGCTACCAAAACCCACCACTTAATGGATTTTAAACAGAAATCGTCTTGCCCATCTAACATTTCAAATCTAGAATGTGTCCAGCATCCGGGAAAGCTACTGGAGTACTTTTGTACAGATCATGATGTTATTTGTTGCCGTGAATGTCTCGCGCAAACACACAAATCATGTGACAAAACCGTGTCATTAGATACTGCAGCAGAACATGTGAAACAGTCGGATGTTTTTACTGACTGCAATGAAAGGTTGTGTGCTTATTTAAAATCAATAGATAGCATGTTGAAAAACAGAGATAAAAACTTGAAAGATATACAGACAACCGGAAAGACATTAATGGCTGAAATAAAGAGCATAAAAGAAAAACTTTTCCAACGCATCAATGAGATTGAGAAATCAATGATTAGAAATATAAACACGATTATCGAAGATGAATCGAAAAACCTTCAAAGCGAACATGATCAAGTGCTTAATTTGCGACAAACAGCTGAGTTATACCAAAAAGACTTACATTTTGTAGCAGAAAAAATCCCTGAAAAACCGTCATTTATTTTCATCCGACAAATGAGCGATAATATTTCAAAAATCGAAGAAAACTTTCAAAACAGACTACAGAAATTTGAAGATGTTAGGATAGAATTTCAAGAATCCGATGCAGTATCAAAAGTAGAATCGTTTGGAAACGTGACAGTAAAACGAGAACCTTCACCCTTATCGTTTTGTCCAGAAAATCAACGACAGGCCCAGACCCTATCAGTACACACAACATGTCAGTCTTTTGAGTTGGAAACTAAAATTAATGTGTCCGGTAAAACCATTACGGGAATGGCCATTACTGATGACAATAAACTACTTTTGTGTAATCGTGGAAACTATGATGTTTTGGTGTACAATGAAATGAACCAGTACATAACATCTGTGAAGTTGTCATCCAATGCATGGGATATTACAGTCATACCGAAAAACCCAACAGCTGTCGTCACTTTCTATTCAAGAAACATTCAGTTTATAGATGTACAAAAGCTGTCACCTGGTAAAGTAATAACTGTAACTAAAGATAATACATATTTAACAGGTATTACATCCACCTCAGACAATATCATGGTTGGTGGAATAGGCCATATCTACATTCTTAACATTGAAGGCAAAAAGTTAAGCGTTATCAAATGCCAGAGCCAAAGTATACTTTATATATATTATAATGAAACTAGGAAGCTGTTTTACTGTGCGAATTCAGAAAATACATATGGTATTAAGCAAGATGGGACAGAAGCTTTTACATTCAGTATCAAAGACGAAGAGCAGCATAGAAGCATAACAACCGACCGTCACGACAATATTTACATAGTCGGATGTAACACTGAAAAAATCCAGAGATTACATCCTAATGGTTCACCGGACCGAGTCATACTGACTAAGGATTGTGATATTAAAAACCCCCTGGCGTTATGCTTTAACAAAAATTATGACAAACTTTACGTATCGAATTACGGCAGTTCCGAAATACTCGTTTTCAACTGTAAATAATTTATTCAAACCTTATGTATGGTAATAGGTTATCCAATTCATGTATGCGTTGTAATAGTTGGATAACAGTGGAAGAACAAACTAATGTTTGAACAATATTCTTATTGATATTTTAGTGTCTTTTGTTGTTTTTTATTTCTGATTTGTACATTAACTTGGTTTAACCTTTTTTCAACGTTAATTTAGTTTGAATATATGATACGATGTCGTCCATCTTGAAAACAATATAAACAAAAAATAAGTATACTCTGATTAAAAACTTTTTTTTTCAGTAGAAACAAAAATAATCTAAATTTCCATATGGTGTTAATAATTTACGTTTAGCATGTAAAGGGTGTTAGAAATGATAGCATTATTAAATCACAAAAATACTTAACTCTGAAGAAAACTCAAAACGGAATGTTCCTTATATAATGGCAAATTCAAAATCTCAAACAAATCAAATGAGTGGACAGAAATTGTTTGTATCGTATAAGATATTTCATGTGGTATTTTCTATGTACAAATGTTTATTTTTCTATTCATTTAAAAATCATTTAAAATTTGATTTCCTGCTCAAAATACTTTTTTCCTTTGATAGTACATATGTCTTGTGTAATTAGCTTATTGAAAATATACTAAAAAAAGGTTTAGCATTACAACGTCTGACTGACAAAAAGTAAAGCGATTTATCTTACAAGTTTGTGTTTTCTTAATCATCTTTTGTAATCAATTATGTATTCAAAAGTACTAGACATATGTTGGTCAAATTTGAGAAAAACTACTGTCAGATTTGAAAGTCACTATTGAAACAATTTTTTTGAACACATTTTTGCTTAAAATGCAAATTACACATGTACACATAGTGAATGCATCGGTGAATCTTATGGCATGATTGATTACATATGAACAGAAACTTATACTTCCCCTTACAAAAAAAAAGATTTATAATTCATTGAGTGGGGCACATGTTGTAACCCACTCTCATAAACTTTTATAATAACTTTTTGGCAAGAATGGAACTATTGTTTTCAAACCTTACCTAGGACACTTGTCTTCAAAACAAGAAGTAGATACTAAATCAATACACACTAAAATACTAAAATATCGTTCCGTATAATTCGCATGTCACGTATGAACTGTGGAAAATATAAGTTATGTCTTTGGAGCAGTTCATTAGAGTAACTTTCAAACTTCTACATTACTTGGTCCCTAGTGGAGATATTTATCATAGCCAATCATACTGTATCGTCTAATTTTTTATATGTTTGTATTAAGTTTTGTCAATTGTAATTATCATAGACATAAGAGTAAATTACCAGTATTATCACTGTTATATGGTTTTCGCGTTTTCGCGTTTTCGCGTTTTCTCCTTTCACTTTCACTTTCACGCGAAATCGAGAAATCGGGAAATCGAGAAGTCGAGAAAGCAAAATCGAGAAATCGAGAAATTGAGATAAATTGGGAAATCGGGAAATAGAGAAATCGAGAAATCGAGAAATTGGGAAATCGGGAAATCGGGAAATCGAGAAAGCAAAAACGCGAGATCGAGAAATTCATGTTTTTGCGTTTTTGCTTTCTCGATTTCTTGATTTCCCTATTTCCCTATTTCTCGATTTCCCTATTTCCTGATTTCTCCATTTCTCGATTTCGCTTTCTCTATTTCTCGATTTACCGATTTCGCGTTTGCAAAGTGAAGGAAGAAAACAAGAAAACGCGAAAAGGCGAAATGGCCGCATCTGGCAACCATACTGTTACTATAATGATTCAATTGATATCTGCCATGATCACCAAACAATCAGAGATCTTGACTAGAAAGTTCCACTTCCTCAAATGACGTCCCCAAAATGACAAATCAGCCTCTGTCTTACAACCAAAAGTTAGTGTACGTATTCACAGATTTAAATATGATACATGTGTGACTGTGCAAAAGCCTGTTTTTTAACTTTAAAAACAAGTAGAAATGTTATCTTTTTTTATAAAGTTCATTATTTATATTGCTTAATGCAGTATTTTAATAGTCTCTTATTATTCTTTACAGAAAGGCTCTCAGTGTATGTAGTATTGTTATTTTTAATACTTTATCAACAATAATTGTTTTTGTATAGAAAAAAATAAAGTACTTGAAAAATCACAATTCTGATTATATCGTACAAAAATCACTATGGAAAGAAATTTATCGTTAACCTTTTTGAACCGCTGGAAAATTCTAACAACCCAAAGGTTTGAACATTTCCTTTTTGTTGCATTGCCGCTAAGAGTGAGACCTATAGGGATAAGAACACATAATTGTCAGGGTGTATATAAACTCATTGAAAACCCATCGGTGGCCTTCGGCTGTTGTCTGCTCTGTGGTAAGGTTGTTGTCTCTTTGACATATTCCCTATTTTCATTTTCAATTTTATTTTTCGTCATTATGGATACCTTGATTTTGTACTCCAAACGAGCACTTCGTCTACAAAAGACTTATAATCAGTGACGCTCAAATCCAAAAAGGGAAAAAAAGACAAGCAAAGTACGAATTTTAAGAGCACTTAGGACCAAATGTCCCTAGCCAAATACAGCTAAGGTAATATATTTTTTAGGTAGAGCATCTATAGTATTTCAACACATTGAAAGTTTTGTAAACAGTAAATGAAGTCGGAACATATCCGACAGAGAAGCATCTCCTTTTTGCAGACTGTTACTTTTGTAAACTACCACGTTAGAGATCCGACTAGTCGTGTCTCTCTACTACAAAACGGTTCATAACCGAAACAAATCCCATCATATGAACTTGTTGTTGTCCTGATCTGATGTTTTATTCAACATGGCGGTTTAAACACCTATCCGAGAGTCACTCCATTAAATTGTAAATATACACGTCAAGTTGGAACCAATTATGCACCCTTATTCAGTTTTCAGTATTGAACTAGAATGACTGTTGTTTTATTTGATTATTTAATGTAATCTTTTGAAAACTAACTAAACGAATTTATTGTTTGAACGGTAACAATAAATATTTTTCCATTTCGAATGTAAATTGTTGATAAAAAGTGATCTTATAGGTCAGTCAAGTTTTATAAAAAGCTTATACATGTTTTGGTCTAAAGTTTCATTTATATAGAATCAATGGACCCTGACTACATATCTAATCACAATACTATATATTAGATAGGTTATCAGGATAACTTTCAACTGAAAATTTATGTTACAGTAGGTATATATTATTTACTAGAATATGTTTCTCATAATGCTTTCTGTAGTATGATATATTATCTTTACTGTCAAACGGTCGAATTCCGTGGGCAAAGTGTTGGATGATCTATGGCGGTATTGTACATGCGTTGTCCCAAATTTGGTGCAAAAGGCAAAACATAAAAACCATACTATTATCTAATAGGTTACGATATTGATTTTAAGTAACTATAGATATTAGATATAGCGTGTGATCTCATATTATCCAAAACACATGAGAGAATGCTCGAGATATATCAAAAACCTGATTTACTCTTGATACATATGCATGTGGTTATCACCCTGTCTAAAGTGTGAAATCTCGACAGTCGTCTTATGTCTTATCCGCATGTTTTTTTTTTATTAAATGGAGAGTTTGACAGATTCTGTTCAGTTACATATTAAAAGACTGTTTTAGAACTCGATATATTTCATAGATGTATGTCTATAGTTGAAGACTTCGTATTACCTTTTATTTATCGTTAGGTTGCTCTATGAACCGTTGACCAACATATATTATTTTACATCCATCAAAAGTGAAAATAAAATTTGTTTCTTGTTACATTTAGGTATGTCCAGCTATCTCATAAATTTTAATTTGATATAAGAAGTTAACTTAGAAATCTGTATATCAAATGTCAAGCAAATTTATCTGATTTACTCAGTAATTTCCCACACACCGTTAGTTATCTCGACTTCGTGACATTATATTGTGAGATGATATAAGTTTTACCCTTACAACTTCATATCTCACGTAATACAAAAGTAATAAATTATTTACAAACATCATTAGTTTTTAGTTTAATGTGCAAACCCTGTTCAGCTGACAACAACACAATTTTGTTGTTGACTCGCTGAGCAGTAGTTACATGTATGTGTTATGCTGTAATAGAATATATTATATTTTTATAGTACATGTATTAATAATAAATTGTTGTTGTTTTTGAAGGTTCTAAAATGTCATCTCATTCTTTTTGCGAACCCTGTACAAATGACGGGAAGCAAAGTTCTGCCGAAAATTGGTGTGTAGAATATGACGAAGCGTTGTGTTATCAGTGTGCTAAACATCACAAGCTATACAAAGCTACAAAAACTCACCACCTAATGGATTTTAGTCAGAAATGCTCATCTGACATTACTAATCTAAAATGTGACCAACATCCGGGAAAGCAACTGGAGTATTTTTGTACAGATCATAATGCCATCCGTTGTCGTGACTGTCTCGCGAAGACACACAAGTCATGTGACAAAACCGTGTCGTTAGATACTGCAACAGAGCATGTAAAACAGTCAAAAGTTTTTACTGACTGCAAGGAAAGGTTGCGTGATTATATAAACTCAATAGATAGCATTTTGAAAAAAAGATAGAAGAATTTGAATGGCATACAGACAACCGGAAAGGCAATAATGGCTGAAATAAAGGGCATAAAAGACAAACTTTTCCAACGCATCAATGAAAAGGAGAAAACCATGATAAGAAACATAAAAACGATGATCGAAGATGAATCAAAAAGCCTTCAAAGCGAACATGATCAAGTGCTAAATTTGCGACAACCAGCTGAGTTATACCAAAAAGACATAGGTTTTGTAGCAGAAAAATTTCCTGAAAAACCGGCATTTATTTTCATGCGAAAAATGAGTAATAATATTTCACAAATAGAAGACGACTTAGAGAACAAACTTCAGAATTTTAAGGATGTAAGGATAGAGTTTCGAGACGCTCATGAAGTATCAAAAGTGGAATCCTTTGGAAATGTGACAGTAAAACGAAAACCTTCACCTTTAACGTGCCATATACCAAAACAACGACAGGCTCAGACTCAGTCAGTACAAACAACATGTCAGACTTTTGAGTGGTGTTTCCGGTAAAACCATCACCGGAATGGCTATTACTGATGACGGTAAACTACTTTTGTGTAATTATGCAAACGGAAGTCCTGGTGTTTTGGTGTACAATGAAATTAACCTGTACATAACATCAGTACAGATGTCGTATTCAACATGGGATATCACAGTCATACCAAACAAACCAACAGCTGTCGTCACTTTCCGTACAAGCAATATTCAGTTTATAGATGTGAAAAAGCTATCACCTGGCAAACAAATAGCGATAAATCACGAACATGTATGCGGTATTTCATCCACCTCAGAGAATATCATGGTTCGTGGAGTAGGGCATATTTACATTTCAAACATTGAAGGCAAAAAGTTATGTGCTATCAAATGCCAGAACCAACATATAAATTATGTGTATTATCATGACACTAGGAAGCAATTTTATTGTACAGATGGGGAAAATGTATGTTGTATTAGGCAAGAGGGGACAGAAGCTTTTACATTCAGTATCAAAAACGAAAAAGAATACAGAAGCATAACAACCGACAATCATGAAAATGTATACATAGTTGGACGTTACACGGGAAATATTCAGAGATTACACCCTGATGGTACCTCGGACCGAGTCATACTGACTCAGGATTGTGGTAAAAAAGATCCTCTGGCGTTATGCTTTAACAAAACGTTTGACAAACTTTACATGTCGAATTACGGCAGTCAAGAAATACTCATCTTTAATTGTAAATAGTTTACACATGTTATATATAAACCTTGTAAGAGTTGAATAAGGTTAAAAGAAAACATTTATGCTTGAATAATACTTGTCTGTTAATATAGTGATTATTGCGTTTTGTTGTTTAACTGAATCGTACATGTACCAGTCCAAAAGTTAGTGTTCAAAAGCTCCATGTGTAATACAAATCAAAAAGTCTTTTGTCTCCCAATGGTGTAATTGAGTTACATCTTACATCTCAAATCTGGTACCTTTGATAACTTAGTAACGAATTGTTTGGTAAATTTAAACAACTGACTTATTGAGTGTATGTGGTATGAGAAACTTAGCTTGCAAGTACGTGCATTAAACAATTGCAAATTGCGATATACCTTCTGAATCTGTAACAATGTACACTATTAAAAGATTTCTATTATTAATAAAAATTGTATATCAGAATATTTGAGTTAGTAAGTCCACCAACAATCCAAGGTATGACTGCATGTTATCTACTACGCATGGAAACGATATACTTCTTCAATTCTGCAGACTCCCCTTCTGAATGAGTCATTTACATTATGAACTATGCGTATTTGGAATTACTTTGATGCCTCAACTCGTGAAGCAGATGTAAATGAAATCACTCCCGATTTTGAGATGATGTAGAATTTTAAGTTGAAAACAAATAATAAAACTGAGTATGGGCTTTTATGACTTGCAGAAACAACTTTAAACTATATTTTAATCATCTACACCAAACTTTTAACATGTTTATTATTAAAAAATAAATGTTGTACAAGATGTGTTTTTGATACTAAAATTGATTTCCACACTTTTTTGAATTGCTACTATTTCAATTCCTTTGTTAGTAACATTACTGATACAATACAGTATGATGTACACATGTCAAGTTTTACCAACAATATAGGAGTACCATTTAAATCACCTCTACACAAATCATAATTGACCAAAGTTAATATCTTACTAACCAAATCCACACTTATTTACTATACAGTCGATTTAAATATCTTAAAACACAATTAATTACCTCAATAGTGTACATATAATTTGTTTTGATCTTCACAACATAAACATACATTTTATCTCAAAGATGAATTATCAATGATTAAAAACAAACGTTGTTTTGCAAAGAAGAGACAAAAACATAAAATATAAAAAATGCAAGCCGTGTGTTGTTGTGCGGTAGTAATTTTTTATATTCTTGTCTTTTCTTTTACATATGCATTGTCTATATCCCATTTTGGTTTTCTTTAATGACATATTTGTTTGTATTATAGCGTTTTAGATTATAACACAATGTGACTGCTGTACTCCTATTTTTGAAATGTTTACCTAACATGTCTGTTTGTTTTGTTCACACATTGTAGTCAATATAATGAAATTTAATTTGACTGTCATTAAAGTGAGAGTATGTACCTATAAAATAAGGTTTACTCCACCATCGTCCAGATGAGGAAATGTCTCTTCCAAGTCTAGAAATATGACAGTTGATTTTCATTCCTTTGACGTGTTTAAGATTTTTAATTTGCCATTTGATCAAAGACTTTCCAATTTGAAGTTGCCCTAGAGCTCGGCATTATTGTTAGTTTTCTTTTTGTTTCGTGCGCCATAGTGTATTGAATTTTTTTAATGATCGGTAATCATTTTAGAAAACTGAAATGTCAGTGTTACATCTAAAAATTGAGTAAATATTTTGTTGATAAATCAGTCAAGGGTTTACGTATATATTAAATACAAAATGATGTACACAAACAATAATATCATTTACACAGTATTTATAAAACAGATTCAAAGGATACATAGGAACCACGAAAAAAAATAAAAAATGACAACACTAACAGATAAAATATATACTTTGTATTAAGATGTCATTCGAAAGGAGTAACAACGATCAAATAAAGCAATTTAAAGGTCGTCTGCATACAAAAATTGTATGATTTGAAGTTTAAAGAGTAACCTAAGAATATAATTCATAAAAAAAAAATTAGATATGTGTAATTACATTATTATAAAATATTCATTCAAAAATAAATTTCAGAATGCGTACACCATACATATGTTAGTCATAAACAAATTAATACATGTATATGCTGAAGAATAAACGTATGATTCTAGAACATTAAGCTAAATTAAACACAGACTTGCTAAAAAAGATTCATACAATTTACAGGCAACAATATACTGTGCTGGATTTTCTCGATGTGTTGAAGACCAGTTGGTGGCCTTCGGCTGTTGTCTGGTCTTTGGTCGGGATGTTGTCTTTTTGACATATTCCCCATTTCCATTCTCAATTTTACAATTTATTGTTGAAACCCCACGCGCGCAAAAACACTTATTTTGTACTGCTGCTAATTAACATTCAACCTTACGCGATTATGAATCATGAAGCATGTTTGTGAAATAATCTTCGCCAGGTGTACTCGAGATCAATGTTTTAAGTCAAACAAATAAAATCTTGAAAATCTTGAAAAAATGAACTTGTCCTAACAAAATCGTTCATTGGTCTGTTTGTGTCAAAAATAAAACGTTTTAGGCACAAATCTTGATTCCTTTTTTTTTCAATTGCCTTTTTTTCAAATAATTAAGATTAGTTACAATACACTTTTGTTCACTTTTGCCGGAAAACTATAAATTATGGTATACGAAGAGACAAACAAAGAATCTTAGCAAGTTACTGAATTATTTGACCTCGCAAACATAACATCGGCACTTTCTATTATTGCAATAAATTTACTTGTCCCACACTGGACTTTTTAAAAATCAAACATGTCATTAAAAATATGTATATCGTTATCATCTGTGAAACGGATATTCCATAACGGTCAACCAACTCGTGATGACGTCCGTAAAATTTATGAAGGGATGATTTCAACCTTACAAGCGTGCCAGTATTTCATGCATGCATCTGAGGGTAATGTGTTCAATCTTAACAACAACAAAAAATCATCATAACATATCAAGCTTATAGATGTGTACGTCAGACAAGCCTTTTGCATATACAGATTACGAAGCTAGATTCAAAACTATTGAAAAAAAGGTAAATAAGAATTAAAAAAACCCGCAAAATCCTCAAAAATGTTCATCTTGTGCTCATTGTATGTATAGAAAATCCTTTATAAAACATGAAATATTCTATTAGTACAGTGCAGTCTTTTAACCCCGACACATTATTTATGTATGTGCCTGTCCCAAGTCAGGAGCCTGTAATTCAGTGGTTGTCGTTTGTTTATGTGTTATATATTTGTTTTTCGTTCATTTTTTTTAACATAAATAAGGCCGTTAGTGTTCTCGTTTGAATTGTTTTACATTGTCTTATCGGGGCCTTTTCTAGCTGGCTATGCGGTATGGGCTTTGCTCATTGTTGAAGGCCGTACGGTGACCTATAGTTGTTAATGTCTGTGTCATTTTGGTTTTTTGTGGATAGTTGTCTCATTGGCAATCATACCACATCTTCTTTTTTATATTTTGACTAAAATGAAAAAGAACAAGAAGAAGGTCGAGTGATATGACACCATAATGATATATATCTTGACGTGTTATTTTAAATCAAAGTACCAAATAACTAACATTTATGTCATATGATACTTCAAATTAAAAAAAAAGTTAAATTTGTTTTATATACTTGAAAGGCTGAGTAATATGATAAAACACATATACATTGACCTTCTTAAATACACTGATTAATCTTAAAAATTAAAATAAAAAAATGTAAGTTATTGAATAATAACATTGAGAATGGAAATGGGGAATGTGTCAAAGAGACAACAACCAGACCATAGAACAGACAACAGCAGAAAGTCACCAACCGGTCTTCAATGCAGCGAGAAATCCCCGCACCCGGAGGCGTCCTTCAGCTGGTCCCTAAACAAATATATATTCTAGTTCAGTGATAATGAACGCTATACTAAACTCCAAATTGTACATAAGAAACTAAAATTTAAAATACTACGAGACGAAATAAGTCTTCTTGTACACTAAATCACCGATAGCTTGCTTTACTGTATACGGTGACTTGAACTACGAGATCTTTTAGCTAGCACTAGACAGAGCAAGGTCGAGGGAACACTGTGATGAAAAAAGGTCATAAGTGGAAATTAATAGTGCTAATTTATTCTGTAAACACTAGTTCAATATTCTTGGTAATTAACAATCGTAATGAAACGAAATGGGAACAAGTCGCTTTACTATTGTGTGTATATCCTCTCACTTATGTTTCGCATACTCCATGATTCTGTATTGATTGCTTACTAACATCACATGCGGTAAAGGTCGGCAATAAAACACGAAATTTAATCACCAGCCGAAGTTTTTACTACATAAAATATTATTGTAGATAACAAGAGTTATTAATTTGTATCAAATGTACAAAACCATGCATAGAGGTCTAAGTATATATAAGTGTATTGGTTAATTTACAATATAAGGTTAGAAACCTGTTTTACAATACTCGAAGATAAAATATCAAAACAATAAAAACAAAACGAAATACAAACTAACTATTTATCAATCCAAGATTGAATCATCCTGATAAATAATGGTTGAAAACTATTAAAATTCTCACAAAATGTTTATTTGACTGCAAAAAGTAAAATCACAAAAACACTGAACTCCGAGGAAAATTAAAAACGGAAAGTCCCTAATCAAATGGCAAAATCAAATGATAAACATTTCAAATGAATGGACAACAACTGTCATATTCCTGACTTGGTACAACATACCCTCTGATCTAAGAAGTAAAGACCACCACTATCGCGTATCGCCTTACTTAAATATTTTAAAATCATAGCGACATCAAGTTAATTCGTTTTATGATGACAGACTGCGTTTACAGCTATACAACGTTTTATCAGAGACAACAGGCGTTAGATAGGGTTTCTATCCGCTGTTGTGACATTCTGGCTGAGTCTTGTTCGTACGGCTTCACAGGAATATTTCATTATATTCTGAAAATACCTACATCAGTTGCAATGTTTAAATTTGTTTGATGCAAAAAAAATGACCAAAGTCAAAGTAGCAATTCATTCATATACATTCAAAATAAAGAAAGCAATCCATTCATATACATATATATATCAGTCTAAAGATTTGCACAACTGTACTGATATAAGATGTTATTATACGAAAATGTTGTTATTAAATCGTGTTTACAAATATTTCGGCTTAACAAATGGCCTTCTTCTGTGTCACAAGTTTTAACAATACTGTATTGTTAAAACTTGTGACACAGAAGAATATTTTTATTTCTTCATTTCTGAAATGAAATATGCTGTTAATGGCTTTAACATGTTCTCATTTACAGTATGCATATGTTGCCTGTCATCGTCTGGCATTAAAAAGCTACAAATTCATCTGCAAAGGTATTACGAAAAATGGTTTAAATAACTTCTACCATGTAAAGAAAATTTAATTGATTAAACAGACACTATCGTCGTACACAAATCCCTCTTTAAATTACTTAAAATTAACTTTGTGTTAAAAACAAATGTCTTTTAACTAGTCTGCATAGACATCGAGTTACATAAAAGTTTTATTTAAAGTCGGCTCACATGAAGTATCAGTAATAAAAGCTCTGTAAGACTTTTAACCGACAAAAATAATAATTTGCTTGACCTTTTTAAAAGTCTACAAAAGTTTGCACACACAACCGCTGGACTGATAATAAACAATTGTTAGATTTTTAAATTTAACAATTTCAGTTAGTAACACTATACATTTTAAAAAACTAATGTTTTTTGACACACTATTCTAATTACTACATAATTACAGAACACATTATTTTCATGTACAGATATCTAGTGACCAAGCCACAAGATATTTTTTTCATGTGAAATGTTTCAGTTTGAAATTGTAAAAACATAATTCGGACTCAGGGATCTATTGTCCAAAACGTTTTAGTGGTAAATTATTTCCAATTTTCTGGTAGACATGAGACCGTTTGTGCAGTTCACGTTATTCTCGTATTTTATAAGGTGTACTGTATGCTGGTGGATAGGAGGATCGGAAGAGCCGCCTGAAACAGGATATGCAGGTTATACTGGACCTCTAGGGGAAGGAAAGTAAGTATAATTATAATATAATCCTTTTGGCATTTCATTTTAACAATAAAGCATTAATCAATTTTAACTATTTGTAATAGGCTCTGAAAATATAGGGGTTTTTTTAAAATACCTACGGGACATGCAGTTTAAGCGTTGTTTTTTTTAGTTTTTTTTCACGGATAACATCATGCGTTTCTTCAACGTCAAATTCTTGAAATTCTTGATGTGTGAACTTCTTTCATATTTTTTGTCGTTTGATCATGTTTGTTTGTGCTAAATCCCCCTATGATCTTGAAAAAACACGGAAGATTCCTTTCAGTGTCTGCATAGGTATTTTTAGTCAAGTAGATCGTTATCTAAATTCAAATTGTCCATCATAATTTTAGAAATTACGGTTTCATGTTACTATCGAACATTTTTAAATCTTCAATAGATTGAAACAAGACGAGTATTTTTTGTTTTGGTTACTTGTTATACCTTTGTCAAATGATAAAAATATGCTATTAAAATCGAGACTGCAATTCAACGTGAAGAACATATTTTTTCCAGATATGTTATTCTCCATTTGACCCACACCCTCCTTAAAAAGGGTATGAAGGGGTTTTAAAAATATACCGTAAGATACTAATAATTTTTGCTCAAGAAAAGATAAGTGCAAGTTTTGCAAAACAAAATATGCAGGAAGTAATTGTGTAGAAGCCACGAATTCAGCACTAATGTTAATCGTTATCTATTTCTGAAATGAATTTCTGATTATTCTCTTAAAGTCCTTTTATTCTCTACATTTTTCTCCAACCGGTTTCACATCTTTGTGATAATCATGGATGAATGTAACTAACGGTAACGTAACGTCACGATAATAAGTCTGTAACAATGCATTAAAGGGACGTAACCCTTACAAAAGTAACGTTTTATCTGTTTAGGCTTGGTTTGTACTTTTGTATAAACATATTTTCTTTATTAATCCTCATTTCTTCGGTGAATTGGTCGTCACATTGGTAAAATGTGAAAACATTGTATTTGGGTGATTTGGTACTAGCGCATGAATCCAGGTGTTCACTTACGTTAATCATCCTAATTTCTTTATGTCGGATTTGTTGACGGTGAACAGTAAATCTTTTCCGTAAAGTGTTTCCTGTTTGTCCAATATAATCCTTTTTACACCCATTACATCTGATGACATAAATTAAATTGCTCGATGCACACGTAAAAGAGTTTTTAATAGTGAAAATCTCTCCTGATTTAAATTCATATTGGTTACATTCTTTGGTTACATCTTCTGACATCAGACTCGGACTTCTCTTGAACTGAATTTTTATGTGCGTATTGTTATGCGTTTACTTTTCTACATTGGTTAGAGGTATAGGGGGAGGGTCGAGATCTCACAAACAAATTTAACCCCGCCGCATTTTTGCGCCTGTCCCAAGTCAGGAGCCTCTGGCCTTTGTTAGTCTTGTATTATTTTAATTTTAGTTTCTTGTGTACAATTTGGACATTAGTATGGCGTTCATTATCACTGGACTAGTATATATTTGTTTAGGGGCCAGCTGAAGGACGCCTCCGGGTGCGGGAATTTCTCGCTACATTGAAGACCTGTTGGTGACCCTCTGCTGTTGTTTTTTATTTGGTCGGGTTGTTGTCTCTTTGACACATTCCCCATTTCCATTCTCAATTTTATATGAATGTCCTTCCATAATATTTTGACAAATACCGCAATTTGAACGTCCGCATTTTTTTACAGAAGGAATTGTATCATCTTTGTTTAATTTCGCGCTGGTGAGTAATTTTTTCAAGGATTTTGACTGTCTTTTACTCTTAATAATTCTCTGTGTAGCAAGGGCTCTTTTCATTCTTTGGTCTTTCATCAAAGTTGGTACATTTTGATATATTATGGTATAGGCCTCTGTATTTCTTGGGTTATACGATGAAACGTATGGTAAAATTTGATTCGTATCAATTACTGTGTTTTTCGGTCTTCTTAGTTCTTGAATATTTATAGCCTTTGCACGTTTTATTCCATTATCAATCAAAGTTTTTGGATATTGTCTCTCTAAAAGTATTTCGTTAAGTTCTTCGAGTCTTTTATTTCTCAATTCAATACTGGAGACAATAGTACAAATTCTTCTCGCCAAATTGAACGGTATGTTTGTTCTTGTGTGTTTTGGGTGACAAGAATTGAAAAGTAAGTATTGTTTAGAGTCTGTCGGTTTAAAGTAAATATCGGTTTCAATTTCTGTATCTTTTTTATGATTAAGATATCTAGAAATGGTAATTGTTTATCGCTTAATTCCATGGTGAACTGAATACTTTTGTTGATATCATTGATTAAATTTCTAAATTCATTCAATTTTTCTAAACTAGAAGTGCACAATATAAAACAGTCATCTAAGTAACGTTTCCAATTATCTGAAATATATTCGTGGAATTGGGAACCGAACTGTAATTTGGATCGTTCGTACATTTGAGTCTCCAAATACGCCATTACTAAATTTGTATAGGTTGGGGCAACTTTTGTTCCCATGGCTGTACCAGATATCTGTCTGTAAGATTCCCCGTTGAAATTGAAGTAGTTATTTTGAAGAATAAATTTAATTCCTTCAATAATGAATTTATTCTCTATCCGATCAGGTACTTCGGATGGAAAATTTTCAAGCCAAAATTCAATAACTGTTAATCCATATTCATGTGGTATGGTGGTATACAGGTTAACTACATCAAAAGAAACCATAATGCTGTCTTTGCAAACTGTTCTGGGAAGATAGTTCAACATATCTAAGTCATCTCGAACAAAGCTTGGTATATGTTTAAGTATTGGTTTCAAAAGAATATCTAGAAAATTACTTAGTCTATGTGTTTCACAAGAAGGACCTGCTACATGTGGTATATTCACACATTCTGACTTTGAATTTTTACAAGATTCCCTAATAACATTACTTTTGTGAATTTTTGGAAGTCCGTAAAAATTACTGCTTTTACATTTAAAATTTGTTAGGTAATCGCATTCTTTGTCGGTTAATCTTTTTCTTAGTAAGTGTATACAGGCTATTAATTTGCTTTTTATTTTTGACTGATTGTAGTTCTTTACTTTTCCATAATAAGTATTGTCCTGTAATAAGTTATTGGCTATATTTATATAGTAATGAAGATCCATAACTACAACAGCACTTCCTTTGTCTGCTTCTTTGATTATTATATCTTTGTTATTTTTTAATTTGTATATTGTTTCCCATTCCTGACGACTTGTATTTGGTCGGCATTACGGACTTTGTATTTCGTTAAAGGGAAAATTTGTTATATGATCACAAAATGTATCTAATGCTTTGTTTTTACCCTTTGACGATTTATAGGTACTTTTATTCCGGACAATAGATTCGTCTGGATTCTTTTTATCAAATAATTCTTCTGTTAAACGTAATTTTCGACAGAAATTTGAAATGTCATCTTTAACCTCATTATAATTTGGTGTTTGTGGAGTCGGGGTAAATTTTAGTCCCTTTGGAAGTATTTGAATCTCTGGTGCTGATAATGTTAAGTTAGATAGATTAATTATTCTTGGTATCTCATATTTTGACGGTTCCACCGAGTGTCTCGGTTTCTCTCGCCAGGTTCTAAAAAACGTTATCTTGAATTTCGGTTTCTTTGATATTGATTCCTGTTATTATTTTGACTCTCTGTACTTTCGTCATTTCTTTTATAATTACTATTACTTTGTTCATATCTTTGTGAACGTTGTTGGTGGTTCTGTCTAAAATTGTTCGTTGGGCTGTGGTTTCTATTTCCCTGCATAAATCTGTTTCGCTGATTTTGCTGATTTTTGGAAATTGTTTCGTCTAGAAGTTGACGAACTACGGTTTCTGTTATTGTATGTATTATCTGGTCTGACCTTTTCTACATTAACATATTTGTTTTGATATTTGTTTTGACTGTTTGTTAGTCTTTCTATTTGGTGCTTGTCTAGCTGCTTGGGAAAATGATTTATTTTCAAATTTCTTGAAGAAAGGGTTTTCTGAATTATACTCTTGTTTAAATTCGGTTTCGTAATGATGAAACCAATCGTCACTCTTCTCCCAACGTAGAAGGGATGAAATTTCATCATTTTCGCAATCTTCTTTCCAGAGTTTAATGGTATTATCGCGTAAAAATCCCTCCGCTTTTTTAGAAATTTCTTGTTCAATTTCTTCATCGATAAATTTAACTTTCTGTTCATTTGAATCAGCTCTTGATGGGAGTAATTTAATCTCCGTGCGGAATTTGTCCATTGACATTTTTTCTCGCAGACGTCTTTGCTGTTCGGGTTCATCAGGGATTTCTTTAACCTGAAGTTTTCTTGGAAGAATGATTGGTGTCGATGTTATCCAATTTTTGTATATATCTGCTTTATTTCCGTTTTCAGCATATTCCAAAAAGCAAATTTTCGTAAAGTAAGGTTCTTATTCCAAAAGTGGCCTATACGACTCTTGATAAGATAAGTTGATCGCTGTTGACCATCATCATTATTGTCAGATTTTTGTTCAATATTTGCTGATTGAGGTCTCAATAAAACAGTGTCTAATTTTTTGCATAAGTTATTTATATTTTGACTGACCTGTAATGTTTGAGATCTTTCTTCCTCTTCTTGTCTCCAGTATTGAATTGAGAAATAAAAGACTCGAAGAACTTAACGAAATACTTTTAGAGAGACAATATCCAAAAACTTTAATTGATAATGGAATAAAACGTGCAAAGGATATAAATATTCAAGAACTAAGAAGACCGAAAAACACAGTAATTGATACGAATCAAATTTTACCATACGTTTCATCGTATAACCCAAGAAATACAGAGGCGTATACCATAATATATCAAAATGTACCAACTTTGAGGAAAGACCAAAGAATGAAAAGAGCCCTTGCTACACAGAAAATTATTAAGAGTAAAAGACAGTCAAAATCCTTGAAGAAATTACTCACCAGCGCGAAATTAAACAAAGATGATACAATTCCTTCTGTAAAAAAATGCGGACGTTCAAATTGCGGTATTTGTCAAAATATTATGGAAGGACATTCATATAAAATTGAGAATGGAAATGGGGAATGTGTCAAAGAGACAACAACCCGACCAAATAAAAAACAACAGCAGAGGGTCACCAACAGGTCTTCAATGTAGCGAGAAATTCCCGCACCCGGAGGCGTCCTTCAGCTGGCCCCTAAACAAATATATACTAGTCCAGTGATAATGAACGCCATACTAATGTCCAAATTGTACACAAGAAACTAAAATTAAAATAATACAAGACTAACAAAGGCCAGAGGCTCCTGACTTGGGACAGGCGCAAAAATGCGGCGGGGTAAAATTTGTTTGTGAGATCTCGACCCTCCCCCTATACCTCTAACCAATGTAGAAAAGTAAACGCATAACAATACACACATAAAAATTCAGTTCAAGAGAAGTCCGAGTTTGATGTCAGAAGATGTAACCAAAGAATGTAACCAATATGAATTTAAATCAGGAGAGATTTTCACTATTAAAAACTCTTTTACGTGTGCATCGAGCAATTTAATTTATGTCATCAGATGTAATGGGTGTAAAAAGGATTATATTGGACAAACAGGAAACACTTTACGGAAAAGATTTACTGTTCACCGTCAACAAATCCGACATAAAGAAATTAGGATGATTAACGTAAGTGAACACCTGGATTCATGCGCTAGTACCAAATCACCCAAATACAATGTTTTCCCATTTAACCAATGTGACGACCAATTCACCGAAGAAATGAGGATTAATAAAGAAAATATGTTTATACAAAAGTACAAACCAAGCCTAAACAGGTAAGACGTTACTTTTGTAAGGGTTACGTCCCTTTAATGCATTGTTACAGACTTATTATCTTGACGTTACGTTACCGTTAGTTACATTCATTCATGATTATCACAAAGATGTGAAACCGGTTGGAGAAAAATGTAGAGAATAAAAGGACTTTAAGAGCATTTTGAAATTTAATTTTATTTATATTTCTACTTGTGTGGACACAGAGTTCAATTTTTAGTATATATATATATATATATATATACAACTCGTCTAAACATCAACCCAACAATGTTAGACCTGTAAATTTGCTTTCGCAAATTTTTGGTTTTTCCCTCGCCGGGATTCGAACCCATGCTACTGTGATATCGTGACACCAAATCGCCTGCACTGCAGCCGTCCCGCTAGACCACACGACCACCTGGGCTCTCTAAAAAGAGCTTTCGCTGGCCGTGTGTTACCTTTCCTCGTCAGTTTTAATCTAGCGACGTACTACAGTACATGATATATAAGGCATGAAGATGTTATTGTATATATATATATATATATATAACCTGTTTAAGGCAAATTCATCTATTTACACTCATAAGCAGGCAAGAAAATCAACACCCCAAATATCAAACCAGCTTGTAGAAAACTTGCAGGAAAATACGGAGTTCTTATAATTAAGATTGCTGTTACCAAATTTTAAAAATTATATTGAATAAAGGAATATAAATCATCATGCAAATATCTGGTTCATTGTCTGGCTGCTGTTAGACTTTTTGTCCACTTAATTGATAGCTCTTCTTCATTTAGATAAGCTTAGGATTATCAAATATTGGCCTTGACCATCACTGGAAAAGTATTATTGTCGAAATGCGCATATGGTGGAGATTGATTAATACCGTTAAATTCATTATTGTAATATTCTTATATAAATAAATTTGGTGTATTTACTGTCTTCTGATTGGTTAGAATTATTAGTTTTATTTTCAATGTTGTCAATTTTGATGGCGACACGCCCACTCTGACGTTGTGTATTCATACGCCAACATGTGTGTACGTTTTTATTGTTAATATATATAATATAAAAAAAATTGAGCTTTATTTTTGATAAAAATTTATCTATAATGAATGGCAATAATTTATTTTGATTTTATTGAACCATAAAACTAATTTTTGACTCTTTATATTTTACATAATCCGCTTCGCGGATTATTCAATGTGAAGAGTCAAAAATTAGTTTTATGGTTCAATAAAATCAAAATAAATTATTGCCATACATTATAAATAAATTTCTATCAAAAATAAAGCTCAAAGAATTTTTATGACAACTCTAAATAGCAAGACATACAATAAAATATAACTATAATTTTCGTTCCAGTTATAAAATATTTAAATCACCTAGGGCAGATTGTAATGGCAACCATTTTTTTTATATATATATTCTTTTTGTGTAGGCGATAAGAAATTTACTGTATGTTGTTCTATTCTTATACAGTATTTTAAATATGCAATACTACCTTTCACAGAAGGTTTTTCTCCTGAATTTGTACTGCTATAAATATAAAATTTTAAAATCAACATTATATGTTGTACTACATTATATCGGTCAAAAGTTTCCCCAATACCAAAAATAACATCGTTTGCCTCTATATGTTTAAGGCTAAATCAACATTTTAATAATAAATCTTGAAGTGCTATCCAAATATTTTTGCTGTATATACATTCCAAAAAAATATGCAATAAGCTTTCATTGGTTTCAGTGCAAAAAGTGCACATTTCTGTTTCTATTAAACCACATTAATAAAGAAAAGAGTTTGTGTATACAATTCTATGTAATACACTTGAATTGAAAATTCTGAAGTTTAGTGTTTTTTGTTGCTTAAATGCCATCGAATAAATTTTTCCTCAATCATCAATCTTAACACATAAATCATCAGACCATTTATTTTGTGATCTTAAAGGATTTTCTTAAATTTTTTCTAGAAATAATGATAGGTAGTTGATGTATGGAAAATTTCTTATTGTGTGGGTGTCCATAGTCAGACAGAAGTCATCACACTATTTACATTTATGAAGTTCCTGGATATAGCAATAGTGAATTAATGATGTCTGCATACATGAATCAAGAAATTCATAATTAATCTAGGATTGAGATTTTGCATTTGCGTCACAATGCATTCAAAGTCGTTCAATAATCTGGTTACAGATCCTGTGTTTCTGCTACGATTACAAGCCATAAAAGGAGAGTGTCATGATATTGATGTGATTGGTCGTTCAATATTACAAAATCAAAAATAAAATTACCAATATACCGAACTCCGAGGAAAATTTAAAACGGAAAGTCCCCAATCAAATGAAAAAACACGTCAAACGAA
Source organism: Mytilus edulis (assembly GCF_963676685.1). Lineage (NCBI taxonomy): Eukaryota > Metazoa > Mollusca > Bivalvia > Mytilida > Mytilidae > Mytilus > Mytilus edulis. The sequence goes on along the minus strand of NC_092351.1, from coordinate 23,688,122 downwards.
TTGACAACGCCTATTATAATCCGAACTTGGCACAGACAATATTAAATGCAGAATATGGTGGATTGAACCTGGTTTTAAGCACTAAACCTCTCACTTGTATGACAGTCGCATCAAATTCAGTTGTATTTACAACGATGCGTGATCAAAACAGACATTCTAGGTAAAACATTGCACAATAAGGATACAGCAGTCATCAACGTGTCACAATCAGAACAACAACTCACAAATATCTAACAAAGAAGCACAAAAAGCATATATTTATTTTAACAACCACGTTCGTTGCTTCATTGCATCAAAATAATTTGCAGTTATTTTAGTAAATCATCAAAACATCATTCATTAATTAATAATCCCGTCTCTGATATATTTCAACAACAATAGTGTGCTTTACTTGTAAATCCTTGCGCTAAAGCTGTCAAAAGTACACTTGGAAGTTTCGCATGACCGCAAATCTCTACTTCTGATTTATCTTATTCAACTATATATCTAATAGAATGTACAATTAGGTTTTATACATTGGTTTGAGCGCTCATACACATATTCAATTTTGGCAATAGTAGTCGACCGGTGTTCAAATGTCTTAGAAGATAAGGTAACTAACAACAACTAGGACTGTCCAGATGGTACATAATTTACCATGTTTTGTAAAAAATCAGGAGTCTTTAATCCTCCATTATTACTATTTATGGAACTTAGCACGTCGAAACAATAATCATGTATGTTTAAAGTCAGGAACCTCTGGTCTTTATCAGTCTTGTATGGTTTTAATATTTTTTGTTCATCTACATATATATGTTTCGGAATTAAGTGTGACATACATTTTCCCCGAAATAGTACAGGTTTTTGTTAAGGATCGAAGTAAAGCACTTATGCTGGTCTTGCTGCTGGCATTTTTAAGGAACTATTAGTGGTCATGTGCTGTTTCTCCCCTTTAGTAGGGTTTTTGTCTACTTGACACATTCTCCATTTCCATTCACAATTTGACATATTTTTAAAGAACAACACTTATTTTATCACAATTCATGTCAAAACCGAAATGAATACAACTGAACAGATAATACCCTCGTAGACTGATATTGTACCAGTAGTAGTACTAATCAAGCACTGCAAACACATAAAAAATGCCTACATTAATGTATCCGAAATGATTTTCTGAATTTAACTCGATCTGTAACGTTAAATGCTGAATATTTCATATCAAGGATATATAATACCGAAATAATTAAAGAATTCAATAACCAAAAGGCCATTAGAATAATAACAAAATCAATCTAAGGCTATCTTTATCAATTATCCCACCAAGTAGGTTAGATGATAACACAAATATTCATATTCCTATTTAAATATGTGTAACGATGATATCACTCACTTTTTTGATTTTGTATTTACATTAACAACACGACAGGTGCCACATGTGGTGTAGAATCTGCTGACCCTTTCCAGATCATATTAGATAACCTGGTGTTGGTAGGGATTCATGTTGTTGGCTGTTGTTTATTTTTTGGTCATTTTCCCTTTTTTACAATGGGGTTGTTAGCTTGTTTTCCACTTATGAGTTTAGATATTCCTTTAGTAGCTTCCGTTCTTCTTTCCCTTAAATTTTATTCAGCAATCAACTATAGATTGCATTTCTGTAAATATTGACAATGTAATTTCCCATAAGCACTCTTGTTACGGCTAAAACTGTACCACTTTTACTATGAAGTTTTGAATCTTATCCTAGAATTGAAAGTTCATATTCACTACAATTTTTTCAAAGGTCAACATATAAGGCTGTGCGGCATATCTTCAACGTTGATATGCCCTGAATTTTTCAGAGTTTAAACTAACACTAATTTTCTTAACTACTCCAACCTCGAATGACGGATTACCACAGATTTCAATGTAAACAATATGCGGTAACGTTCCCAAGTTATGTATCTATGAGATTGAACACATAGATATTAACTGGGAACCAGTATGTAAACAAACTTAGTTTTCTATTTTCTAAATCCCCACAAAAGAGGCGTGGGTTGAGAAACAGTTATATTTACAAAGTGCAATCTATACAAACATTTATTCAAATAGAAAACTCTCTAAAATCAGTTTTTCTCACATATATACTCATTTATTAGAATTAATGCCTTAAAGAAATCACTAAGTATTCTCTAAGTTTTGTTTTACTGAACATTTTATACGCCCTCCCCTGTTTTAATTTTTGAAAGAATTTGAAAAAAAAGACTTTGATTATTGCTAGCTTACCCTATTTGTATATTTTCTGATAAAAAATCCCTAGAACCTGTTTAAAGCTGTTTTAATAACATAATTAAAGCATATCAGAATACTATAAATGTAATGTTTAGCAGTCAAGATTATATAAAGTATCCAGGGGGTAGGCAATATTCTATGGTTTTTGCCCCTGGGTCCTCAAATTTCCTAAATTATTCTGCTGTTTCTAGCCATTTGGCATATTTAATACATATTCAGGATAGAACACACTATTGTTTGTTTTGTTGAGATAGTTTTTTATCCCTAACTTGTATTGTTTATGACGTGGTGACAAAAAAAAAGCAGATTTAGGTGTTACAGCTTACTTTTGGGTTATAGACAGGACACAAATACCCCATAAATAATATTGAGGAAGAATCTATGAGTTTCATTGAGTTTGAAGAGTAAATATAAGCACTTCTTAACAATTTAACTTACTTATATGCAAATATATATGAATTATTTTTGTATTCAGGACTTTAAGTAAACTTTGCATACTGTTAATTGTAAATTTATGCTAAGTCGTCATATCTAAGGCCCTAGTCTGGATTCTATCAATCTTCATGAAATATTTATAAAAAATCATATTTGAGTTAATTTCTTTAAAATCTTTAAGATAAAGCAATTTGGTTAAATTCTGAATGTTCTTTTTTGTTTTTCTTCTCTCTGTTGTTCACTCTATATAATCAGTCGAAGTATAAAAAGAAGTTGCTAAGAAAGTTTTTCCAGTTTTTTCTAAACTTTTTTCATCATGGTTTTTCTAAATCAATACTGATACCTTAAATTTAAAAAAAAGGAAAGTTGTTGATAGGAATATTGTCTAATTGTCATTGATTTGAAATAATCATAAATGCATTTATACTATGTAAAACTACATGAAAAGTACAGCTTTATAAATGCATTGATGAATATTTAACAAAAACATGTTTTGATGTGAATGGAATACTTTCTTTCTTGTGTATTATCGTGAGATATAGTAATAATGCATTCTCTTGTCGACATTATCAAAATTAACAACAATTTACTTAAAAGTCTCCTAAACATCAAACGCTTTCATAAAAATTTATAAAACCATGACATAATATATCATATCAATCGTGTTGTTTAGTCTTTAGTTTTCTTGGTGTTTTTTGTGTACTATTGTGTTTCTGTTTGAATGTTTTAAGCCATTGTGTTGTCAGTGTATTTTTGATCTACATGTATTAGTTTGAATGCCCCTCTGATATCTATCGTTCTCTTTTAATTAAAATTTATGAAATATGTTTTTTTTTTATTTCTTATCTGTTATTTACCGCTGAAGGGACGAAATGCTCTTTGAAGATTCATTAAGATACGGTTCAACTTAAAAACATTTTAAATTGTCAATAGCTAAGCTTAACCTTTCTAAAATTTTGTAATAACAGGAATCTAATTTTTATCAAGAAATTGCATAATCTGAAAACTAATGTTTACTTTATACTCAGAACTTCTTTTCTAGGCAAAATGTACAGAAAGTGTCATGGACTGAAAAGACGAAAACCAAATATCATTGTGGTTTGTTTAACTGGGGACGGTGTTCTAGATATGGGTAGGTACTGTAATCAGTGTTAGTTTTTTTAAGTACATTATGATAATGATTTACCTCTGAGATATCTTAATTCAGTCAACATTCAATATTTAAATGTCAATCGTACGTAATAGAATAATTCATTGAACGGAATTCAATATCAGCCGTCATGGTCTATTAACCCAGAAACTTTTGCTGCGTGTTAGTGTTAACATTTATGATAAGGTCAGTTTAACGTGTTTAAGGCGGACCAGTAATGGTAATGTTATAATATTTGGTCCAATAACGGTAAATTATTATATTTTGTATTCAGTTCTACCTATAGCGTACATGTATTAACATTTGTAAATGTCATATCCTAAGTAATTTTTTCGCCCCACTTTTGGGTTTAAGTATATTGACAAAACTGTTTGCATAATTCACTTGTTTAAAGTTGTGATTATGCCATTTTAAGAACATAAACTAAAAGTAAGCAAGTCCATTATCTTTAGTGCATTTCATTTCCTTGGAAGAAAGTCATTGTTGAATTACTATTGATATTTTGAACTCTATCTAACATTGTTAACGTATTGAAGTTAGTGAATCGGTCATTTAATAAGAGGACCACTGATACCAATTTTATGTTTTCTATGTTTTGTTTTGTAAACTCATACCACATAGTATACTATCTAATTACAAAAGAGAAATGTAGATTTAAACATTTATCATTGTTATATTTTTGAAAGATCCTCAATAGATGATCATTCGTGCATTTAGCGACTACCGTGATGCTGCCCGATGACTTCATGTACTCAAATGTCACTATTTCAATGAGTCTGAGACTGTTATTTCAAAACTTGCCTCTCTAACATACAGGCTTCCATTGTAATCTTGGTTGAAGTAGTAAACAATCCATGAATACAATTAAATCGGTATTGTAATACAATGTACCGATGGAATATTCTTTGTAGACACACGTTAAGTGTCGTATTGGTATGTCTTTTATTCTATTGTTTTTATAGTATAAGTATAATGTAAATTGTTTATTTTCAAATAACAGCTGATAAGGGGAATTAGATGTCAAAAAATTCCGTCTCCACCGGTTTGGGTCAAATTGTATTATATCTATATTCACTGTACATTTTTTGAGCGCACTTAGTAACGAGTTAACTGTTGATTTATAGATGGCATTTAAGCAGACAGTGTTATGGAGGCTACATATTTGTCCGGAAAATAAATCTTGACATGAATTAAACATAAATCATATCATCATTCCATGCATAAAAAAAAATCTGCTTTTGTTTTTTGTTGACAGGACTGTAACCCATTTTTACTTGAAGTGTCTTGATGGTTGGGCACAAAAGACCCAATCTTCGGACTATTGTGAATTAGGTTTGTTTCAACTATATATACATATATATATATACATATATGTCCTAAAATGGAGATTTTGGGTATACACTAAGGTCCACCTTATTTCAACTTTGCTTGAAGATGTTGAAACAAAGGATTTTTATATTATGACAACTAATTATTTAGGATAAAAATAAAAACAGCAATGAAAGCACTATTTTTTTTCCTTTATTTTTTTCTTTCTCAGTATATGTTTGGAGTATTTCATGTGCAATTCCTTCAAAAAAAGGCAACAGTAATAAACCGCTGTTCGAAATTCATAAATCGATCGAAAAAAAACAAATCCAGGTTACAAACTAAAACTGAGTGAAACACATCAATTTTAAGAGGAGAACTACGACACAAAAGAAACACACTACTAAAATGTAACAAACACTGACGCGAACTATAATATAGCAATAGCCATTTTCCTGACTTGGTACAGGACAATTTAATAAAACAAATTGGTGGGTTTAACCTGATTTAGAATGTCAATAGGACACAAGTGTTATTCCGATTTTGGTTTGAAAATAACTTCTAAAAGTCTTTATTACCATTTTATCTGACATGGTTTTATCATTCTAACTATGTTTTTTCGAATTCTGGTATACTGAGTTCATTCATTTTTTCCAAATTTGTCCAGGTCACCGTTTTCAAAACCATGAAAGTGCTCAAATTACAACGAAACATATGTTTCTATAAAATGTCATTTTCCATGGGTTTCTTTTGTAAGCAACGGTCAAATCAAATTGACATTTTGTAACTAAGGAGCCGCTATGTGGACTTGCAGAAACATTTAAAACGCGAATAATGCAAAAGAATAGAAAATAAAACAACATCTACCTAAAAATACTGCTCTACATGTAAAACCCGTCGTGTCAACGTTGCTCACGCTATTTCAGACCTGGTAAATAATCTAATTCGGAAGGTCACATTTGTGAAAAAGGATGTGTTATCAAATAAAATTTACTTTATAATATTTTGGATTTCCGTGCATTTACAGCAATATGTGATTCAAAGACTAACCTAATGGGAGCATGTAGCATCTTCTACTCAAATGATTACCAGAAAACTAGGGCAGGTATTATTCGTTCTAGTGGTGGATCATGTACAGCACCAGAAACTTGTAGCGCGTGTACTACTGGTTTTTATAGTGATGGCCCATACTGTCGCAGTAAGTAATTTATTAAATGTATTATTAAACAATTAGTCATTGAAAGCAAGATATTATTACATTTGCATTGAAGGGCTACGAACAGTTAATTTCATAGTATATACCTTTCCATTGACTATCGAATTCAGAAAATGTTCACAAATTGAGAAATCTTTAAAACAAAAATATATAATTAATACAATAAAATAAATATTATTCTTGTATATATAGAAACTATGCATGTCTCCACGTTTCGTTGTGTTCCTTCTTCAATCGACGAATATTACCCGACTTACAATTTATGGTTAAACCATGAATGTCAAGTGTCACATTAAATTGAACAAAGTTTATTAAAATCAATATATTCTGCAGGGACACAGAGAGATACCTTTGATTGATGTCTCTGTCACACATTACTTATCTGCATGCTCTCTTTAGAAGAAGCTGGACGCAATGTAACCACACAGATTTTTCGACAGAACATAAAATTGGATATCTGCTTTTATATTTAATCTCAGTGATGTTTTAGGTTACCCATACCGAAACATGGACATTCCCATTTTTGTTCACTGTAAATTCATATAATGCTATCCACAATATAAATGCAAGTTTCTATTGTTGCGAACCCTACTTGTATCTGGTCAATTGTTTGGGTAATAATGTTTCTGTTGAAATTAGAGTTTGATTTTTGGTGATTGCAAGGACCTAATATCTTCCTTTGAAGACTCCTTGAAGAAAAGACTACTAATTTAAATGATTAAACATGCATTTTAAAAGAATTATCTATTTGTCTGCAGATTTATACATTAGGTGAACACTCAGCTGATTAAATATCATTTTCTGTCATATCCGTTTGTACTATCATTACTGGAATAAGCAACTTTTATTACAGATTAAATTTGATGATTCCAAGAATAATGTGGATAATGCCAAGATTAAAGTTGAAAATTTCAATATTAAAGTTGATATTCAAGATTAAAGTTGATAATTCTATAATAAAAGTCGACAATTTGAAAAAAAAAAAAAAATAAAAAAAAATAAAAATGAATGGCCCTTATAAGCTTCCGTACATAGCAAAATTACGTAACTTAATGGAAATTCGAAACGGAAAGTTCATTATCATATGGCAAAAGCTCGTACACATTTAACAAACTAAAACAGCTGTCATATTCCTGACTTGGTACAGATATTTCCTTACGTAGAAAATCGTGGTTTTATTGCTAGCTTAATATTTGAATTTTTGAAATACTAAGGTTTTTTTTACCTCGTGCTTTATTTGGCCTTTTTAACATTTTTTTTATTCGAGCGTCACTGATGAGTCTTTTGTAGACGAAACGCGCCTCTGGTGTATATATAAATTTCAATGGTATCTATAATGAGTTTATTTACTAGAATGACAATCGCGTAGAATTCCATTGTTTTGACAAAAACAAATGTGATCAACACAAACAGACTTAATTAGGGTACAACAGTCTACATAATGTTATTATCTTGATCACTATGAAACAAATAACTATTTCTACAAGGAAAATGATATGGCATATGTACACTCAAAAGATAAATTACATATGCAAAAATGAATGAAAAGAACACCAAAAATTACCATAGCACAATAACACCATGATGGGATGTATATATACCGAGTCACGCCAAAAGTATTAATATTACCATTATCCTTGTCACGACACCAATATCATAGATGGTTGCAACGAGCACAAATTAAGGCTAGGTATTAATAACGTCAGCTTGCAATAATACTTGCATTTATCATATGTTTATTAGTAAATACAGTAGATTTGCATATGTGATAAATAGCCTGCTGTTTAATCCATATCGCGCAACTTTGATGCGCACCCTTTATCACATACCCTTTATCACACCCCTACCCTTTATCGCATACCCTTTATCACACCCCTACTCTTTTTTTTTACAGTCAGTTTTGGTCTTTTTTTTTGCTTAAGAAAAATTTTCCTCAAAATAGGTAAATTTTTTGAATGACGTCATTGTTTGGTATGTGACGTCACGAACGTCGAGTTTTCATATTGTATGTGACGTCACGAACGTCAAGTTTTCATATTTTTTGGCACACTAAATGCAACTATGAAAAATACAAAACACACAAATTAATACTATAATACAATAGAATAGACAAAATATTTTTAAAACAACAGCACGCAAATTGTAAGGTAACCCAGGTGCTTCGGATAAGTAATTGAGCAGTTCTTTTAAGGCCTTTGAAAGACAAAAGTAGAAATGAAGGTAACCCAGTGCTATGGATCAGAAAACAGTTCATATAATATAATACTCTTCTGTTGAACTATATGATAAAGCGTATAATACATGGCAAAATCAGTATCACATGCCGTATCACCCTCGACCAATATCATCCCTCGGGCCTAAAGGCCCTTGGGCTGATATTGATGTCTCGGGATGATACGACATATGATACGGATTTTGCCATGTATTATTCTCTATGTATTGGAACTCTGAGATAGGGTAAAGATGGGGAAAATCGGACAACGGGGAATTTCGGACATTTTTATAAATTAAGCATTTTAGATATGATAACAATAAAAAAGTACCAATCTTATATATAAATGCATTCGTATATATATAAATAAATAATTATTTTATGCTGTCCTCGGAATTTGTTTACGGTATGCAGAATTACCACGTGACATACTTCGGTACTTCCTGGATCACTTCCGTCAACATTGGAAAAGAAAGTTTCTGTGGCGGCAAATACAAACGACAAGAATCTCTATTACCCAGTATTTATAAACAGGTAATACATTATTCATGTGTTTTTCTGAGCAAACGTTTGTAAAAACCCTTTGGGAATTCACTACTTGTTAGAATATTGAGATTTAGTAAAAAAATAAATGATATTTCAGTCTTTTTTAGCTGTCCGTATTTCCCCATACAACTTCCATTATGAAAGGGGAAATTCGGACAACGATTTCTATTAATTTTCAAAATGAATTTCTTACTTAAACACGATATAACCACAATTTTAAACAATGTGCACAAAATTTACACATTCCAAAAACAATGATACACAATATTTACACACTTTAAAACAATATACACAATATTTACCCACTCTAAAACATTATCAGAAGATTATATGTAACTTGTTTTGACTAGTCTTGATATATTTAACATTATAATTAAAATGGAGGAACATTATATAAGTATTGTTCTTTTTCTCATCTCTGTTGAAAATATTGTTACCATCGAACATCAACCTTGTCATTTTAGGATGAAGATGCTTATTATTCATAATCTTTGGTGTGTTGGAATGCACCACTGGGGATCAAGGCAACTAGCCGTTGGCGCAGGGTATAAGCTATGTAGAGAATCGAACAACCCAAAAGATGCAAATGCAGTTTGTGTTTTGGATGGGCCGAACAAAAAAGCATACATGAAGAGGGAAGATGCCCAAATTATTTCAAAAATTATAGATTTGGGATTGTCAAACAATTGGCTTCTCAAACCAAAAGAAGACGCTATTGTTAAACAAAGAAGGACTGGGCCTCAGCAAAGATGCTCAATTGGATGCAAAACATCGAGTGTTGAAATTGATAATGCTACTAACCATTTAAGGAAACATGGAGTATTTTTTTAACTTAAAGAATGCTGAAACCACAAAAAAAAAAATGAATAATTCTTGACTTTATTTTTTTGTTTGTTTCTCTTATATTACTCCAAGCATACCTCTAGATAATACGTATTTCCGACTTTGAAACTTAAAAGCACAGTATTTTCGTTGCATTTAGAATGAGTAATATCAAGGCTATAATAACTATACATTTCTATTATTACTAATTATGAAAAGTAGATGTGGTATGCTTGTCAATGAGACTAATTACAACCAAAGACAATATGACATAGAAATTAGCAACTTTAGGTCATCGTATGGCCATCAGCAATGAGCAAACAGCATACTGTACAGTCAGCTTCTAAAGACTCCGAAATGACAAATGTAAAACAAATTAAACAAGAAACTAACCACCTGATTTTTACCACAGGTACTCAACTACAGATTAGATATGAAGTCCGTTAATCGTCTACGTCAACACTCGGCACCCCTCTAGGTGTGGATATTACGTGTGGATGTTGGCAGAGACATATAATACATTTATTTTATGTCTTTGGTTGTCTTAACTGAAAAATGCACGTAAACGACGGACAGGGTTTATTTCTAACCTGTAGTCAATACCCTGTGATTTATAAAAACTAAACAATGAAAGAAAAACTAAAAGGATATACAGCAAGATAAAAACGACAAAGCACTCATTAGCGTTGTGTCATGCTATAGTTTTGGTCAAGCTTAATAAACTATGTTCCACCTCAACAAATCTTGCAGTCTTCTACATGGTGTATACATGTATTCATCTGTCTTTGCATATAATCTAAAGTTCTCTCGCTAGGAAGTTATGTTATATTGCCAAAAGTTAAGCTTGTGTTCGATGGTAACAATAACAGAGATGAAAAAGGGAAATTTTTCTTTGTTTATAGCCAAAGGAATCATTCCTTTTTTCTCTCTGTTATAGGATGGCTAGAAAAGTTAAAGGGTTGTATCAGAAACAGTCACCAATGCTTCAAAGAGCGATTGAGGCAGTCCGTTCAAATCAGATGTCGATCAGAAAAGCAGCTGATCATTATGGTGTTAAAAAATCTACCCTTGGGGATCATGTGTCTGGAAAAATTGCAACTGGCAGGAAAAGTGGTAGAAGCACAGTTTTTGAACTGGATGTTGAAAAACAGATTGTTGCGAAAGCCCAATTGGTGTCACAACAAGGGTTCGGGGTATCGAGAAAGCAGCTTATGAGAAAGGCAGGGCAATTAGCTCGTACAATGAAGCTTAAAACTCCATTTAAAAAAGGCATTCCGGGTCAAGCTTGGTGGGACGGATTCAGACAAAGAAATCCGGAACTAGTCCTTCGAAAGCCAGAAAAACTAGCAAGTACAAGGGCTAGAAATTTAAATAAGCCAGTAGTTGATAACTACTTTAAAGATCTGGATAACACCTTAACTGAGCTAAATTTAAGAGATTCGCCAAATGCCATTTGGAACATGGACGAAACTAATTCAAACATGGAACACACACCTGCTAAAAAGTGTTCTAGAAAAGGTGTTAAATCGGTCCCGGGATTAGTTTCCAACTCAAGGGAATCAGTTACGGTTGTCGCCTGTATTAGTGCCGCAGGTATTGCAATGTCCCCAATGAATGTTGTAAAGGGGAAAACATAAAAATCATTAAATGGATTTAACAAGTCAGAAGGGCATGAAAACGCCGTGTGGGCATTTCAAAAGAATGCATGGATGATGATGCAGGATGCCTTAAATGGTTCCGTGAGGTTTTTCTACAGAACTGTGGTCCAACACGACCACAACTGTTAATAGTAGACCAACACAGGTCACATGAGGCGTTGGATTTACTGGAAGAAGGTATGAGGGAAAATGTTAGAATACTTGCACTACCTCCCCATACTACACATTTCTTGTGCCCGCTAGACCGCACCGTATTTGGACCGTTTAAAAAACATTACAATTCTGCATGTGACGATTTTACCATGCAATCACCAAGCAATCTGGTAATGAAATGGAATTGACCAAAACTTAGCAATGATGCGTTTAAACTAGCATTCAGCCACAGAAATATTGTGAGCGGTTTTAGAGCGTGTGGTATATTTCCTTTCAACCCGTCTGCTATTCCACTTGAGGCTTACATGCCTGCCGAGCCTACAAACATTGAATATCCCGAACCTGAAATTACCCGAGAAATTACCACCACAGAGACAAGATCCGAGGAGGAACAGCATGATATTGACCCTAACCCTACAAATACCAGTACCACAGATCTACCGCCATATGATGGTGTAAACCCTGAAATTAATCTCGAGCTCCTCTCTCAGATCGCGGTTGAAAACCAGGATTCAATACTTGATGAAAAAGAAAGGGAAGAGGTGGAAGAAATTTTTGATCTCTCCGTATTAATTGGAAAAAGTACTGAACCGGAAGTAATTGATTTGCCACTTACTCTCCCCCTGACAACTCTGGAGATAACATCAGGCACAATTTGCTTCAGGATCACACAGTTGAACCAATTCAACATGGTGCAATTAAACAAAGGCGAGATGACCCTCTATGGTCTTCAACAATGATGCAATTCCCATTAAAAGTTGTTGATTGGAATTCAGAAATTAACAACATTTTTACGGTCGCTTCACATGCAAGTATAAATGAGAAACCGCAAAAAAGAAAAAAGAAACAAACCGGTCACCGTGTCTTGACGTCCGATGATTGCATTGTTGAAAAACGCCTGCAAAAACAAAAGAAGGAAGAGAATGATACTAAGAAGAAGGCCAACGCAGAAAACAGAAAGAAAAAGGCAATTGACGTATTTATCAAGAAAATGAAGTGAATTGTAGCGTATATGATGTACTCAGTTAAAACAGAGCCGTATCAAACAAATGACTCTAGTTATAAACAGTTACGATAAAGTTGTTTGGCTGAACCAGTTTAGTAAATGCATTTCTAACATTACAATCCTCAATGCTCTTCAACTTTGTACTTTATTTGGCCTTTCATTATTTTTGATTCAAGCGACACTGATGAGTCTGGTATGGCCGAAAATCGTGTCTCTGGCGTAGAAAAAATATAAGCACAATACTTTAATTTTAAATACCGACTTCACCTGCATATGGGATATCTTTCATGCACAAACTGATATAGGTTGAGCATGAGTGCCCCTCTGTTGGAAATAAAAACATACCTCCACCTAATTTTAGTCAACTGACGAAGAAACATTCAAAACTATAAAATGTTATCTAAGACATCGCCACTGAATCAGTGATATATGTACACATAAATACATGTAAGACTAAAACTAAAGTACATATATAAGACTAAAACTGACATTCGGTCATTACCTGCATTCCCCAAGTCCTGTTCAAATCTGATTCATGATAAAATAAAAATTAAAACCAATGAAATCAAAGGCGAATTAAGAGACCCCCCCCTTGTCTGGAAAAATATGGTTGATTATTTAGAGAACCACTGGAGCATGACCGGAGTGGGCCCTCTCTTAGGCAGTCAGTGGGCCCCCACTTATGAAAATTTCTGGATTCGCCACTGGAAATATCCCTCTAATAGAATAGTGTTTAAATCCCAGTTTTCTAATATGGTAGCTAGGTGGAACCTAAAACTAAAAAATTTGCAAATGCATGTACATGTGATAATATAAATTCTCCAAATTTCACTGTATTTTCCCTTTTGATGTTTTTCAACTACAGCCAGTTTGATGTGGGTTGATGTTTGATTGTTGTACATGTTATATATCGACATGAGATTTGTTTATATACATAATACTTATTTCCCTAAATTCAAATAAAATAGATGTAAGAAATTAAAGAAAACCGTATGCAAATATTAAAACCAGATGCTCCGCAGGGCGCAGCTTTATACGACCGCAGAGGTTGAACCCTGAACGGTTGGGGCAAGTATGGACACAATATTCAAGCTGGTAAAACAATAATAAAACAATCCTTTAAAATGAAAACATTTACTTTTTAGTATGTGGGAAGATAGCCAATTGCAACCACAGAGTGTGTACCTCTGGATCCTCTCAAATATGTGAATGGTGTGAAGGAGAACTTTCACCAGCACGTTATTATAAAGCTTATACTAAAAATTCAGCTGGAACACAATGTGAGAGTAAGTAGTAATGTATGATTGACATATGGATATTAATTATTGAGTTATGTCCCTTACTTGTTATCATTTCGACATGGTGTCCTTTCACACTAGAAAGTGAACGACTATGTCCCTTGATAATGACATTGTGTCCCTTTCACATGGTAAATTGTTCAGATACATGTATGTGCCCTAATTTATACCAAATAAAAAATTTTAAAAAAGAAAAGACATTCACAGGTAAATTGTTCAGGTATGTCCATAGTTGAGACCATGATGATATAGTGTCCCTTACATATGGGAAATTATAACATACGTCCCTAAATCCTGACCATGAAGAGTAGTATTTTTTCACTTGATTACATTATGGATGTATATCAATTTGTTTTTGATTATATCAGTAACCCACTTAAAATTAAGGTAGATCTGGTGTCTTTTTATAAGCATCCATTTTTGGCATGCTGCAGAAATAGTTTATGCTTGGTTTAAGAATATTTTATCCTAGCCGTATTTGACACAATGTTTTGGAATTTTAAGTCCTGATAAGTTTTATGTAGACGAAGCGCGCATCTGGCGTATCAAATTATAAGCTTGGTACCTTTAATAGCTATATATAGTTTATATCAGAAACAAAATTCAAACAAAAAGAAAAGAATTGAAAGAAAAAGACATAAACACATTCATAGATCATTTTCACGATCTTTTATTATAATTTGACAATAAAATGTTTTGTTCAATGAACATTTAAAATATATGAAAAGCGTTTTACCATTTAAAATTTCAATAATAAATTTTAATTAGAAATATAAGGAATATAGTCTTTAACCTGTGGAATTCATGTTAGTGCTCTTAGTCAACGCAATAAACAAAGTAATATATTGGAAAAATAAGAACTTTCTGATTTGGCGCTAGGATATATGAAACAATTACTTATGGAACACCTATCCATTTAGCCAATTACATGCTAGAAACGATAACATTTACACACCATCTATCCTTCAATTTCGAGAAGAACCAATACAGGAGGCTCCATTCAAACGTAAAACTAAATGATAATGTCCATACATTTAAATAGAAAGATGAAAAGACATTAATGTTTCAATTCATGACACAAAGAATCAAAAATCCTGTGAGAGTAGCATCTCTTTTAACATTATTTACAGATTTAGATAGCTGCTAGCGATTCTTTTCTTTTCTATACAATCTTAATTTCTCTATCAACATTATTACATTTTTAATATTCAGCTGTATTTCCTCCCCTCCAGTTGACATTAGAATGTCCCCGTATAGCCTTCTAACGGCAAGTAACAACACAATGACGATTGCATTTTTTAAATTGTGATTTCAAATGTTACGTTAGCTTGTGTGATTTGAAGTTATGGCGGGCAAAAAATTGCATACAAATATTAAAACGTTTTTAATGAACTTCAGAAGGTATAGTACTTAGTATAGAGTGTACAAACTCTTCAAAATTGACGACACTAGATAGGAATCGACTAAATATAGTTCCACTTAAAGAGGCTTGAAAATAAACTAAACATATTTTTTTTTAAATTATGGAACACTAATACAAATGGCAAATTTTGTTCATATCCATTCAATTGAAGCAATTAGAGTTTCAGTGCAGTATATTTTGATTGAGTAAGTTTTAATGTTAGCAATCAATAAATATATGATTGTTTCACAATCAGACTCTCATTCATTTTTTTTTTTATTGATTTCTAGATAGACATTTTCATTTTTGTATCCAAAAAAATAGGATAGAGCAGGTGGGAAAATGCCGCATTAATAATTTTTGCGACATACTTGAGACTTCTATAAAACAAATTACCTTATTGCTATCAACCGTTGGCTTGATGTATTACTGTTTTAATTATTGTCTTTTTTGAATTTCACAGAAGCGTGTTCCTGGAGAGCAGACAGTACTCGATGTTACCCAGGTGAATGTGGTAGTGAGTTAGCTAGTAATTGTGTATGTGCTGCCAATTTTGGAGGTACTCATTGTGAAAACAGTAAGTTTTAATTTCAATTGTGTAGTTTTCCTTTTTTGTAGTATAGGGGGAAGAACGTATATTTGATATTTGTAAAAGCGTTGTGTACTAATTTTATATACACTCTTCAAGCCATACATTGCTGTTGTCTATTCGTTTGATGTGTTTTATCATTTGTTTTTATCATTTACTTAGAGAGTCACACTTTCCGTTTTGAATTTTCTTCGAAGGTCAGTATGTTTGTGATTTTACTCTGTACTTGTGAGCATAGTTAGTAAAAAAAATCCAGCAATACAAACTATTACTTGTTGTGTATAAGGACATTAATATGGATTTAATCTATCAACTACCTATTCAGGAATATGACAGTTGTTATCTATTTGTTTGATGTGTTCCAGTATTTTTATAATTTTGCCATTCCATTTTTTATTTTACTTCTTTCTTCAACTTTAACTAAATAAAATACACATTTAATCTGTTTTTTTCATTTCCTGAAACATAAGTGATAGAATTATTTAAATATGTTGTATTCAAAAAAGAATATTATATCCAATGAGAGAACTCTCCACCAGAGACGAGATGATATACAAGTTAAGAACTATTATTCATCGTACGTCCTTCAACGATAAACAACACCCAAACTGCATAGAGATCTATAAAGGGCCCTGACAAGAAACATATATCAGAAAAGAGAACCAAATATGTGAATATGATGTCAGTCCTAAAAAACGAAATTGATACACAAATTTTATATCATCCGGAAAATTCCTTTTTGAGAAAATTTCAAAGAAATTTTTTTAGAAATTTGATTCTCTGTCTGTCTTGTTTACATTTGATTGACCTAGATTTTTGAGAATGACAAAAAATTTCATTGAAATAAAAAGAAGAAAAATTTCTAAACAAAATTGCCCTTTAATTTTTTGTTTGAATATCAGATATAATATTATATTATTCAATGTTAAGTGTATTTGAATGCTAAGATACTATATAAAAAACAATCATAATTCGATTATACTGACCTCTTGATCTGATCGAAACCATGCTCTCTCACTTTCGATTAATCAGAAACTAAAAGCTAAACAAAAAACGGTCAAAGTTCCGTTTTCATTTTCATTGTTAAGTAAAGTAATGCACACATGTTGTAGACAGCTATTACTCTGTAAATTGTAACTAACACGCAATACTATGTAGAATTATAAAAAGTTTGCCAATGAAATCCCCTGGTTTTATTGGTAATTAACCATACAGGGCAGAACCTTAGTGCCATTGTTGTAACATTAAGGGGATTTGTTAACAACTATTATAGTGAAATAAAGTATATAAAAAGAAACATATAAAACATTTAAAAAAAAGAAAACGTAAGACCTGATGTATGTACAATACAAAATACGGAATAACAGTTATGACAAACAGCAACATTTGAAACCCACGGGCTTCTTATTTAGGATGTGACGGGGTTTAACATGTTTGCTGACGCCATCTCCTTCCTCTAACCTGGGAGAGTGTTGTAACAGTGTAATAAAAAGTCATGAATGGAATGTAACAATTACTGTTCACTGACTCTTATTATAACCACCAGGCGACCTTGATGAGAGGGGTATCTTTTTTATGAATCTATATTTTCGTGTTTAAACAATACTTTGAGTGAAAATGCCGTGAATAGTTACCTATGACTTTGTATATGTCGATATTTGGTTCATCGGAGTTGAAGTAACAAGTCCCTGCTTTTTTAAACTATCTATGAAAACGCTTCACCTGTACAGTAAATATGTATGACGTCCATTTTCAGTGAACCAATACACATTTATGTTTAAAAGGTCAGCTGAAGCGCACGCCTCTGGATGCGGGATTTTGTTTGATGTGCTGATGTGCTGATAATCCATTAACAGACTTCGGCAGTGTTATGCTCTTTTGACGGGTTGTTATCTCTTTGACATATTCTTATTTCAATTCTCAATTTCAGTATTATGAATTAACTGTTTCCAAAACTTTTGAATTTTGGAAATACTAAGGCGTTTCTATCTCACTAATAGATTACCTTCGCTATATTTGGCAAAACTTTTAGGTATTAGCACTTTTTCAATGCTCTTCAACTTCTTACCTTATTTGGCCTTTCTAACCTTTTTGGATTCGACCGTCACTAATGAGTCTTTGTAGACGAAACTCGCGTCTGGCGTAAATACAAAATGTATTCCTGGTATATATGATAAATTTATTAAAAGTCTAGGGGTATATTTTGGACTTAACAAAGATGAATGTGACAGATTAAATACAGAAAAGATTTTTAAGAAAGTCTCAAGATGCAATCAATAGCTGGAACAGAAGAAATCTTACAATTTTAGGTAGAATAACAGTAATTAAATCTCCTATCCTACCAAATTTAACTTTCTTGGCATCTGTTACAACTATATCCAAAAAAATTTTGAATGAATTCAAAAAACTGATTTACAATTTCATTTGGGGCAATAAAAAAGAAAAAGTTAAACGGATATATTTATGTAAAGATTATTTGGAAGGAGGCCTAAAATGATTAATATTGACAATTTCCTATCAGCTATACAATTATCCTGGGTCAAACGATTAACATCCACACACTTTGCAAACTGGAAAGTTATTCCCCTTTTCTTTTTTTAATATATTTGGAGAAAACTTCCTTATTCAACATGAATCCAGGTAACATAAAAGCAATCCCAAACCTTAGTAAAACACTCCCCCTTTTTTTACTTAGAAATAATTAAAAGTTGGTTTAAAATAAAAAATATCTCAAACAAAACCAACGATACAACTTTTATTAATATAAGACAACAATATATCTGGGGCAATAAGCATATAAAATTTCAAAACAAATGCTTAATATTTTCAAATTGGATAACAAATGGGATACTATTTATTAATGATGTAATCGACAAAGAAGGAAATATCTCACAAAAAATTGTACTAGATAAACTGACAATTAAATCAAATTGGATATCAGAACTATCAAGAATCAAAAATGCAATACCAAAAAAATGGCAAATAGAAATGAAATCAGATAAATCGTGCCATACTCAAGTTAAAACAGATAAAAAACTATACTTAAAAACACAAAACAACACAAAATTGATCTGCATTGAAAACCTTCCACCAAAAGAAATATATAAAAGCATTAATTCAAGTAATATAGAGGAAGAAACACCAATTGGCTTTCTAAAATGGAAAACACAATTTAAATAAGAATCGTCAAGCTATCTGTATAAAATGCTTAACTTCATATTCTACAGTTTACAAGTTAACAAATTAAAAATATTCCGGTGGAAGCTACTTCACTATATCCTTCCTTGTAAACAGCTATTGTACATCTGGAAACTGAAAAGCGATGACCAGTGCCATATTTGCAACCAATTAGAAAACTATGAACACTTTTTCATCACATGCCAATACTTTCAATTTTTTTGGAAAAAGGTCAAATTACTACTGGACAAAATAAAAATGGGGACACATATAATCACTTTCAAAAATCTAATACTTGGGTATAAAATATATGGTAAAAACTACTATGACATCAATCTGTTTCTGACTGTATTAATGTTCTCTATTCATAAATCTACATATGCATCAGAATATTATATAAACAAACAAATGTTGATGTCTACAGAATTTTTATGTTAGAATTTCAACAATGCTTTGATAGTATGAAAGTTCTTGATAAAAAATCAAGTAGGTTTTTAAGTGATGTTTATAAAAAATATATAATAACCATGTTTATATCATAAATGTATTTATATTTAATATCATTATACATATCATGAAGGATGACTCATAGGAAATGTAAACAAGTTTCATGTGTATGTTTACATATGACAAATGATCAATGTTTACCTGTACAAAAAGTCAGCTTGCTTAGTGAACATTAACACTGTACTATCTAATGTCAGACA
Organism: Mytilus edulis; assembly: GCF_963676685.1. NCBI lineage: Eukaryota > Metazoa > Mollusca > Bivalvia > Mytilida > Mytilidae > Mytilus > Mytilus edulis. The sequence goes on along the minus strand of NC_092351.1, from coordinate 23,668,196 downwards.
AGAAATTCCTTTACATTTTAGAATAAATCATGATGCTTTCTATAAAATTATCACAAATAAAACAATTGGAAATATTTCAAAAACTCACCATTAGAGACACTTGAATTAGATGAGAACCTCCTGCTCATCATCAAATTTATACACGTGGCATTCTTTAATCATCCGATCATCTCAACTTTCACGTGAACTTGTTTAGATCAAGGTTAAGGTCAACGATTAACTTCTTTCTTTGTTGTATGAGCTTCCTATCTAAGGAACGCCCCTACTGGGTAATCAGGAGTATTTACAGGAGAACTGCAAACTTATAAACAATATCAGACAATAGATAGTACAAATTTCATAATTACGTAATATGAGGAAACTGTAAAAAAAATTGTCAAAATCAATGTATTTATATATCATTACTGTTTATATACCTATATGGAGTTATTTTCTTTCAGAACGACAGGTCATTCTTTTTCAGAATCAACCCGGACGATACCAAGTTTCAATGATATATGCTCCAAGGCATAAAATAATGACCTGTATAAGGTCATTATTTTCCTTGATAAACATGCAATCTATGATTTACTTCAAAACTTTATTCGTCTAATAGTTTTTTGTTGCCGATTTGGAAATTTATATTTTAAAGTCCAATCGATGATAGGTGTAAAAGAAACCGTCATTGTAGTGCCGCATTTTAGTTTTAGAAACAAATAACGTGAAGTTTTGTTAATTTATTGCTACAATAAAGAAACATTATCATATATGTCAGATGAATTTTAATGTAGACTTTCATAACATAAATCCAGATTTAACATATTCGTGTGTAAGATTTTGAAAATCTTATTGAGTCAAACTGAATAGGTTGCAATTGAATGATTTTTGGTTGCTTGCTTAACGTCCAGTGGCAAATATGTCATGCATGTTCAGATCGATACACACTGAATAGGAACTCATACTGTGACCTACATGTATTTATATTCGTCTTCGTGTCAGTTCTTAACTTTTTAAAATTTATGCATACCTTTTACTCTATCAAATGATCAGCTAATAAGATAATCTTATATTCTATTGAATAACATTAACGTAACTCACGAAAGGGTTGGGTGCGGAGGGTATATAATTATATCCTGATTATCTTTTAATAAAATGTATTGCTATTCAAATTGAAAGACAATCTTTCTGAATTTTTCATCCGATTCAAGTAAAATTGTTAGAATTCATAAACTTTTTTCCGCGATAGAAATAACATAACAAATAGAAAAAAAAACATAGCCCCTCCCCCTTTTTCCATAAGCTAAGTGGTACAATAAATTACTTACAATGTGTCTTGTATTTGTCATACACCGTTATCGGATGGTAACAATACATTTGTATCTTACTTCATGCAGTTACAGTAATATTTTTTATTGTGTATGGATAATAATTTTTAAAAGGTTTATATCTAAATTATTTAGTGAGTTTTATTTCACATTCTAAATGAGCCGCAGGGCGTATTAAAACCTGAACGCATTAGAAAGGAATATCCCACTTTAGTGTTGTCGGTAAAATAGGATATTAACTTTTACAAATCTTTATAAAATTAATATTTTTTGGCGGTATATAAGTCAGATAATGCATATTTTAAGGTTTTTCTTGTCGTAGAACACACCTCGGGGTGTCAGGATTGTTCAAAGAAAGACCTCCCTCCGGTCGGTCTTTCATTTGATCAATCCTGACACCCCTCGGTGTGTTCCACGACAAGAAAAAACCTTAAAATATGCATTATCTATAACATAACTAATCATATTTGATATATAATAATTTTACTGTATAATCTCCCTGGTTAAACAGTAACTAATTTACAGGGATACCCGACTGAATGCTGTGAGTCGAGTAAGTTGTAAACAGCAGAGAATTGTGCAATAAAGGATCTATTTTATTAAAAAAAACAAAAAAAATGATAAATTTATTTATTGATCTCATTGAACTAATAAAAACTTGGACGTATGATGATGATAAGCTAGTTAATTAGATATTGACATGTCCTTTTTCATGGATATACAAGTTTAAATATACTGTGTAGTATGAATACAACTTGTTGTCATGTATAAAAGTTATACTCACAAACGAGTCATTGTCATAAAACGTGTCCATTAACTCCAATCGTGTCTAGGTTACATCATTGCTTGCTCAAACTAGTCTAAATAATTTTGAACGCTGAAACGTGTTCCTTCACTAAAATAAATTGTCTAGCATATATAACACCTAAACATGTCCAACTCTATGCAAGACAAGTGACATTTATATATTTAATATTGAAAACGTATACATACAATCTTCAATAGATATAAACAGAACATAGAACTCATTTTATCCACTGCGTACGTAATGATCAGCAAATGAAAAAAATTGTCATAATTCAATCTTTTTGGAATATGATATCTTTTAATTTGAATACGAAATTTCATTTTCTCCTCCTTCACTGTGGATATTACTTGATTTACGTCGTAAGACCATGGCTATCTAAATCATCACTTCTTTCCTATAAATGCCAGTTCTGAACAAGGCATTTATTTAAATCATGATAAGATTTCTGCAATAGTCAACTGTTATAGCTTCTTTCGAATTGGAAGTGTCCTTATATATAAGTATCACATATCGTTCCAACGATTACTTTTAGGAAGTCTTGGTGTAGTTTGATCGTCAAAAATGGTTAAAAATCGTTTTATGAATACGTTAAAGGAAGTATAAGAATCACACATGATAGGGGTAATGAATAAAGGCAACAGTAGTATACCGCTGTTCAAAAGTCGTAAATCTATGGACAAAAAAACAAAATTGGGGTAACAAACTAAAACTGAGGGAAACCCATTAAATATAAGAGGAGAACAACGACACAACATTAAAATGTAACATACACAGAAACGGACTAAGCATTAGATAAAATTGTACATGTTTAGGCTATATGGGAATTAAAATCAAGTTTGAGCGAAATGGAAATGGTTTGTTTTGTCAAAGTCAGGTAAAATGATGGCGGTAATTGTTTGATAAATAAAAACAGTAAACACTAAAAGAAAAACTGACATTAATAATAGAGTATCAAGGACTTTATTTGGGAACTTGGACCAATATAAGCTTTGATTTTGCGCATAAAGCTCGTATGGCATTTACAGAGATGATAACAGAGTTGATATGAGAAAATATAAAAAACCAGCAGTTTGCAAATCTGTTTTCAATTTGTATTTCAGTTAATGATGCACCAAAAATACTCTATAATTTTGGTGAATTTGCTGACACTGGTGGTCATAATGTTTTAAGAAATGATCCAAACTCCGATCTGGATAGCAACCCAATTATGTGGACAAATTTTGTGGCATATACAGTTATTAAAACAGAGATACATGCCAAGTATTTGCAACCACCTGATGATAGAGGTGATACACATTACGTCCGAGGTTTTAAAGTTGGTGTTATTGAGGAAAAAGTCACACTGTCGTATTACAAAGGTTTGTATATAAACAATATGTGAAGTAGAATTTATTGAATTTCAGAGGTACTTCTCACAAGCTTTTTACTGCAGAACATAGTGCATTTGCTAATAATTGTTTTTTATATGCGACTAAAGACGCAAACACTTTATATAAAAGTTAACAAACAAAAATTTGAAAACAAAAAGCTCAAGGACAGAACATTAGGATCCAATTGAACAATTCTGAAAATCCTCTTTTATGGTTTGTTGCAATCATAATAATGGTTTCAATGTGATATACGTGTAAATGCATTTAAACATACAAAATATTTACAGGTTCTACGTTGAATTCTGTTAAAGCCACAACCTGCCCTGGAATGGATAAAAGTAATCCAGTTGACGATAAGTTATGTGAGTCCAGTATAAATTCTTGGACTGGATTTGAACATGATGACAAGTATGTATTCCTTATGAAAATACCAGAAACCTTATAAAGACGAATTGTCGATTGTATAGCCGAGTTGCGACTACACTTATTTAAAAAATGAATGCTTCTGTTTGTTGTTTCATTTGGGTGTAAATTATTTGTTTTGTACTTGATAGGTCGAAATCACACAGCTATAAATATGCTGAAAATTTTCATTTCTTTCTTAAATATACAGTATCAACTTCATAAATAAAACTGTACACGATGGTTTTGAAGTATAGATTCACGATACTGGTGAAGTTCATCATCTTAATAACATATTAAAATATTCTTTTATTTTTGTTTGAATATTACTTTTATTGGTTAGTTTTGTAATATCTATTTGACGTGGCTCGGTATTTGTACATCCTGTCATTGTGTTATTGTGCTATGGTAAAATTTGTATTTTTGTCGCAAAAATTGCTTATGCACTTTGTCTATATGACCTTTTGTGTTTCGTTGTTACATATTTTTGTTTGTTTTCATAGTTATAAGGATTAAGAAGGGTAACACAATGTGCTCTGTTGTACCCCTATTTGACATTTTTAACTATTATGTCTGTTTGTTTTGTTCACAAATCGTTGTCAATATAATGGAATTGTATGCGACTGTCATACAAGTGAAAGGTTTAGCTAGCTTTAACTCCAGGTTTAATTCCCCATTTCTACAAAAAATAATTCTACAGGAATATGACAGTTGTTATCCATTCGTCGGATGTTTTTGAGCTTTTGATTTTGCAATTTGATAAGGAACTCAGAGTTCGGTATTTGTGTGATTTTACTTTTTAATTTTATGATATAGTATACTTTGTCCAAACCCCTAAAAAAATGGTAATGTGCACATGGCAACTTATAGATTTGTCTGTCCTTAACTTTATTTTCATGGTACTTGTATTTAAAAGTAGATACCGATTTGACTTTATATTCTTGGTTCATTGACCATTATCGTACTTTTATTTCCATATTATTCAAAATTTAGTATTTGTTGCACGTTATTATGACCTTTAAGGGACTTGCAACGAATTCAATCATTTATTTCCCTTATCTTACAATCGCAGGGTGATAGCTGAATTCTCATCCACCAATGGAGGGTTTGTCCAAGTTGCTAATAGAGAACTAAATTATCATAACGGTGTCATCAATACTTATTACTACAATGGCCAGACAGCTACAAGAGAATTTGAATACCACTGGGATTTAGTTGATCCATACCATTGCTCAGTGTCTAAAGGAAAATCTTGTTCCCCGTTTGTATCTGTTGGAACAGATATTACCGATAATGTAAGCAGCTGATATATAAATCAGTTATAGTTGTTTTTAAACATAAATAATCAATGTATAATCCGTTTGCGTTCTATAAATTAACACCAATTAATTGTTAAGAGTTATATTATGCAGTGTAAAACATGTACAAAGTTAAATAATATATGACGAATGAACATGAGAGGATCTTGTAAAGCAAATTCTTTTTAATCCCTTTAGTTGAAAACATGGCTTCATCGCTAAGAATGAAATATAAGGAAAACATGCATTATTTGTCGTTTTCTTTAAAAATCACTACTGAAAAAGAGTTATTCTAACAGACAAAAATGCTCAAAATCTAACGATCTAGCTACTGCATATTCCACCAAAAGTAACAGGATAAATTGCCGATCAACGTATCGTAAGCAAGGAAAATGTCAAAACTATTTCGGAGTTTGATTATCATTAAAATCTGAATTACTTCAAGTTTTATTTTTGTACGACATATCTTGTTGAATAATCGCATTATTAAAACCGACAAAAAAGTTCTGTTGTTTTGGATAATTTGTGAATCTGTGTATGCATTTCAGCCCAGTATAACATTTACATGGGACGAATGGGCAGACGACTTATCTGGACTTGATCATTATGAATATGATCTGTTTGAGCTTGGAGACGGTTTGGAGTTGGTGGATGGCAAAGACAAAATACAAACAAATACAAACGTTCCTGTTGCAGAATCTTCTGTAAATTACTCTATTTAATTTAGTATTTTTTATCCACATGCAATCATGTCAATATAAAAACCCTTGTCGTTTCACTAAATCATTCAAAGATTGGCCACTTTATTGAAGCATTTATCCCATCGAAACTAACAGATACAGTTTAGTCTGCCTTATATCGTAACTTATAAATTTAAAATTGACAATGGAGGTCGGTTGAAAACAAAACTTCACAACAAAGAGATGCTTTCAGTTTTCAAATTATGAAGATTCAATTTCTATGTAGTAACATTTAAACAGCGCCTGCATATCAATTATATGTTTTCCTGTTGATATGATATTCCCAAGGTTGCATTTCCTAACATGATTTCTTTAACAATTGGCTGCTGCTCACAAGAACACATTTGAAACATGAGTTCTAATTAGTGAAGTTGTAATCATTCCTTCAAAGAATTGTACGAATGTCATCGCGAGTAGGTTGACCATTTAGGAGTGTCTGTTTTTTTAGATAACGAGGGTTTAGACATAACAACACTCTTGTCCTCTATTTCTCGAATGTAATATACTATATTAGACTAACTAACGGGATTGAACTTACATGAACAAAACGACAGGACTTCTTTCCCATCTGACGTTGTTGCAATCCCCTAGTTTGTATGGGGTTTGTGTTGTTCAGGGTTTAACTTTGTTTTTTATTAACTGTTTATTGTCTATTCAATGTTTTTCGTGATTTGCCATGAAATTGTCAGTCTGTTGTCGATATATTAGTTTGAATAACCCTTTGGTATCTTTGGTCAACTTTTGACTTTTAGTCTTTTGTTATTGACCTTTGAACATAGTGCCTTTTACATAAATATATACAAATATCCAAGGTCATGTTTTTACCTTTTTACACCAACAGTTGTATTCCGCTTTTCAAAAGTCATAAATTGATTAAGAAAAAAGATATCTTGGTTACAAACTAAATCTGAGGGAAAGCCATATAAAAACTAAAAACTATTAAAAATATTTCGTTTTTTTCTAGGCAACTTTAACTATGACAAAGCCAGGGATGTATTCGATTCATATGACTGCAGTAGACAAGGCAGGAAATTATATGACAGGGCGTGGTTTGTTCTTCTTTGATGACGAATCCGTTGTAGACAAACAGGGAGATCCAACTTACTGTCCAACTGCCTCACAAAATACATCAAATGAATGGGTTGTAGTGGATACTGACAAAGTCAAAGTTCAGTTCAAAGATAGATTTATAAATACCAGACACAAACAAAAAAGATGGCTGAATAGAGTACAGACATATAATCCACAAAAAGTTATTTATGAAGATTTGTATGGTGATAGGACCAATGAACCTATTTCTCATATTCATGGTAAGTTATTGTTTGTTATGGAGCAATTCAGTGTGGCTAATTTGCTATTGTATAATAAGGAGTAATGGTACAATCGTACAGGTATTTCTTGTGTAGAAAATGGCAGAAATATTTTCAAAACAAGATGAACCATTGGTGTTTTTTAAAAACATCTATGATTTGCTGGATTTACTGGGTTTAAACACAGACATAATTTATTCTCACTACGAATAGAATTTACAACAAAGCTCTTCAGAAATGAGACAAAAATACTATCATTAATTGAAAGTGTTTAATGAATTTCACACTTATAATATCTATAATTGTGTTCGCCTGTTGACAAATCTGTTCTTTTACGAATAGAAAATAGGTTACTGCTTCAAAGTTGTTAGGTTGACATGGTAAATAATTTGATCATTTGAAAGAAGTTTAGACAAAAATACCTTTTCAGATCGAAATTAGTTTAGTAGATTTGGGTTATAAGTATTGAAGTGAAAGACATATTCATTAAACTGTACCATTTGATTTACAGCCATTGTAGATTTCCAAGTGTCATATGAGGTTCGCAGTGATCCAGATACTGTTAAAGATTCACGTCCTTTAACACCGATATCACCATTACAAAATCAGTATGACATCCTAACATTAAATTGGGCTGATGGAGATCGTCTAACATCAACAGTTAAAGCTTTTGATGTTCTTCGTGAATTTAACGAAGACACTATTGTTATTTACAAAGATGCCACGCCACCTGTTATAGAAAATCTATGGTTGACCAAAGGTAACAGATTGAACATCAGTGTACATTACTTGGAAGATTTTACCAAAATGACGTAAGTCGTTATTTTTATAGTTTCTTGATATATATAATATAAAAGTTAACACCAACAATCAATGGATCAGTTCTAGAACTTTCGGTTTAATTAAGGAATGACTGTAATATTTTTTCTGTCTATGAAGAAATAACATTAAAAATTTGGTGCACACTGAATAACGCGCGTAGCGGGTTATTTAACAGTGTGCACCACATTTGTTATGTTATTTCGAATAGACAGAAAAAATATTACAGTCATTTCTTATAATTTAATTCTAAATTCCATTTTAAACCGTAGAAAACCATGAAAAAACGTTGATGACGTCACGGTCACTTGACTAAATTATGTCTATGGGCTCATAACAAAATAACGTCAGCCAATCAGAAGACGCGTTACATTCAAAATTAAATTATTGAAGAATGTTTGATTCCTTTGCTTAAAATATGAAAAAATTGAAATAAATTTTATTGAAATTTAATTTGCAGTTAAATAAAATACAGAATGATTTATTCAAATTCAGATTAAGTACAATGAATGCAATTTTTCAAGTGAGTATCAACAGATGCAGAAGGTGAAAAATTGTATGTGTTAAAAACAAACAATTCAGAGGACAAAGTATTACATCTTTAATTCCCTATAAGAGAGAGCAGATTCATTATGTTGTCTCTTTGTACATAAGAATGAGTAAATTATGATTTTTTTAATAAATAGTGGATTAATTTTCTTTTATCATTTCACATTATGTAGGCCTATACTATCCACAAAGTTTGAATTCAGTATTTGTTTTGATAACTTTATTATAAATTTAAATAAAGGAAATAGTAGTATATTACTGTTAAACAGTCATATATCGATAAACATTCTTACGAACTCAATTCGAGAAAAACACATTAATTTAATGATAAAAATAACAGAACAACAGAAACCCCGATATGCAAAAATACAAACGCCGACATATTTCATGGCTAGCAACACCTCCCGCTTAATGCTTAAGTCTTATCAAACACCAAAAATGAGTTGAACTCATACGTTATATTTATATTACTCAGGATAGAATGGGAAGCTTATGACATTCACAGTGGACTGGACTCTATATATTGGAAGTTGTATGATCATAAGACTGGGGATGATCATGGGTATGAAGATATCATTGCTCAAGGGTCGGCTGGTGTAAGTTTTACATTCAACACATTTTGTGTTATTGCAGTCAGCTGATTAGAGTTGATTAAGATAAAATGACTTTAACAAACTGGATAGAAGATATTTAATTTTTTTTCTACGTTAGAATCTGGTAAGAAGTCATACATTTTGAGGCTTTTTTTGAAACAACTGTTTGTTTTCTGGAGAAGGAGAACAGACTATTATTCCCTTTCGTCTTGTTACTTGCAAGAATGTTTGTTTCTAACCTTAATCGGCTATGGTATTCATTTCCGATATCCGCAACCAGTGTAAAAATGAAATGCATTCGTTTAAGCGAAATTTGTAGATAAGTGGTCAATAAATACAAAAGATAATATTACTATAAATATTTCTTAATATGAAAAAGAAGATGTGGTATGATTGCCAATGAGACAACTATCCACAAAAGACCAAAATGACACAGACATTAACAACTATAGGTCACCGTACAGCCTTCAACAATGAGCAAAGCCCATACCGCATAGTCAGTTATAAAAGGCCCCGATAAGACAATGTAAAACAGTTCAAACGAGAAAACTAACGGCCTTATTTATGTAAAAAAATGAACGAAAATCAAATATTTAACACATAAACAAACGACAACCACTGAATTACAGGCTCCTGACTTGGGACAGGCACATACATAAATAATGTGGCGGGGTTAAACATGTTAGCGGGATCCCAACCCTCCCCCTAACCTGGGACAGTGGTATAACAGTACAACATAAGAACGAACTATAAAAATCAGTTGAAAAAGGCTTAACTCATCATAAGGACAAACAAACAAGTGGACGTGGCCCGGTACTTATACATCCCGACACAAAAAGACACAAAGAACAGATCTGAGAGTACTCGCAGTTATCTGACAGCTAATTCAAAGCCATTAACAACTAATAAAAAAATCATGCGTCTAAGACTAAACAATCAATCCGTACACATCCAACATCCAATGGATTTAGTATAAAGACGTCATAAACAGCCAGAGAAAAACATGACCTTGTGCAATGCCAAGTTACAGGTATCGACAGATTGTAGATCCATGAATATGTATATGCATATAACATACCAGTTGTATAATGTTGTTTTATAAATGCGATATATTTTATCCTCAGTATTTTAAACGCTTGCAAGTAAATAATTCGACCTCAGTGAATCCGCATTCATGTGAAATTCATTAAATCCCTTGGCTAGATATAGATACCGCATGCATTGTGTGTGTTTAGTTTTTTAAAGGAACATAATGTCAACATGGAAAGAGAAACAAATGTAAATCATTTCATTTACTGATTCTATCCACAAAAGATCACTCTTATACGGGTAAAAAGGATGGTTTACATCTATTTTTATCTATAAAAATGACATTAAACATACGTTAAAAAATCCAAATGCACGAGTCTGATATCTACCTATATCTTTTTTTATGTTTAATCGCACATATGGCAATCGAAGGTCAGAGGGGGTGGGGTGAGGGGGTCAAATGACAGTAAACTAGATTTTGTTAATTTTAGACTTTTTATAAATTGGATAAATGGTTGACATTGTTATAAATAAAATAAGAGAATTTAAATCAATTTGGTGAACATAAATTTGACCCCTTTCAGCTTTGTGATAACTGATTGCTTGATTGTTCATTGCTTCACGTCCAATGGCAAATATTTGATATATGTTCAAGACAAACTTTCTTCGTTATAATGTTGGTGTCTTACATATTATAAACAAAGTACATAAAGATTTAAGTACAAATCTGATCTTTACATGTTCATTGTTTATTGAAGATGCTGAGTTTATGCGATAATATATAGAAAAATATTGATCAGCCGAGGTGGGTTAAAATGAGAAATAAATCACAGTACAAAAAATCAGTATAATCACTTCTTTTTTGGTCGATTTTTACGAAAAGTTAAACGGTTGTTTAACCATTGTAAGCATTTATCGAAGTGTAAAAAAAATACAGAGCTTATTGGTTTTAAATAATCAAATTATGTTGACTTTTCCTTTCAGGATATGCCATCTTGTGAGAGTCAATATAGATACTATCCTAGAGGAGCTAATTGTTACTGTACACCCTTTCAAGGTTGTTTTCATCGACATTTTCAAATTAAACCAGAAATCAAGCTAACCGGAGGTCTGCTGCAGAATAAAGATATAGGAATGCATGAATATGATTATTACATAGAAGTTTCTGTCACAAATATTGCTAAAATTACAACTGTATTAAAGAAAAAGGTCAGTTTGATTCAAGGATAAATTATTCATCATCTTAGGTATATAAATTGTTTTTTTCTTGAAGGTTAATGATATTATTGCATTATTTTTTAGCTTTTATACTCTACTAATGTTTCTTTGGTCAGTCGTTATGTTTAATAATTTCCAATAAATATTATACATATTTTGCACTGAAGTGTGCGGATACTCCATTTGTACATTCTTCCGCCATTCGCTGGTCTGATCCGAACTCAAATGTTCAGTTATCTCATCAAAATTGAAAATAAGAGTTTCTTGGTATTTAATGTCAATCTTCGTATTGGTAAATTTAATTATGCAACCAATTTTCAGGTTGGTTGCTGATTTTCTTTTGTTTACCGCATACCAGTGTTTTTCGTATGCAAGTAATTTATAAGAAAAAATGTGTCAGATCCAAATTGAGTAATTAGAATTTCTGAACTAAATTCTACGAAATCAATACAATTACACTTACTAATTATTGAGTACAGATATTTGTGTAATATAATTGTTTATTGTTAACTTAAACAATAGAAGATGACATTAATATCTTTGTCCACTTTGATATGTAGATAATTGTTTTGGAAAATCTTGACCTTAATGTACATAGACCATATGATTCTTATATACTATTTGATTATTACAGATAACAATTGATATAAGCCCCCCTCATTCCGGAATGGTGCATGATGGTATTAGAAGTAACCCAGAGATAGACTATCAACAAGGAACTGACCTCAAATCATACTGGGAAGAGTTTTTTGATAGAGAAAGTGGGGTGTTTTTCTACCAATATATAGTTGGTACTAGCTGTGCTGGCAAGAATGATTTTACCCTTGATGGAACAAACCCAAATGTAAGGAAAGAACATACAAATGTTAACAGACTAATTTGATATAATGGGAACTAAGTTTAGGACATATACTATCTTTTCAGTTCCAACAGTCGTTATTTCCCTATTGTAAATCAAATACATGTTTACCTAGATTAGCATGTCATCGTTATAACAATGTATATTAATAGTCAGTTTTTTGTGATCTACAATAGGTCTTTGATAATTTTTTTTAACTTGGTTTCCTAATTATACTGTCGTTATTCATTGTTGTCATAGCAACCAACTTCACAAGTTAACCTAAATACACAAATAAAAATTGTCAATTATTATCACCATTCTGACAATTTACACCACTGGGTCGATGCCACTGCTGGCGAACGTTTCGTCCCCGAGGGTATCACCAGCCCAGTTAACAACACTTCAGTGTTGACATGAATATCAATAATGTGGTCATTATTATAAATTTCCTGTTTACAAAACTTTGAATTTATCGAAAAACTAAGGATTTTCTCATCCCAGACATAGATTACGTTAGCCGTATTTGGCACAACTTTAGGGTATTTTGAATCCTCATTGCTCTTCAACTTTGTTATCTTTTTGGCTTTATAAATATTTTGATATGAGCGTCACTGATGAGTCTTATGTATTTGTATTTCTATGATTGAAATAAACTATAAAAAGTACAATTAGGAATATTTTATATGACTGCTTACGTGAGACTTTCAACGAAAGTCCATACAATATTAATGTAAGCAACTAAAATATGACAGTATATTTCGCTATTTGAGGTCCCTACATGGCACAATGTGGAACAATTATAATGAGAAAACTAACAATCTGATTTTTGAAAAATCAATTAATAAAACAAACCAGATCTTATATTCGTGGTATCATGCTAAAATGTATGATGATAGGAATAGTCGTATATTTCATGACCACTATAAAGAAATTCCATGCTTTTGTCAAACATTCTTAAATCAGTACTGTCAATATGTTACTACAGCCGTTTATATTTGATTTTTAGCTAGTAGAGACCTACAACACCTTTGGTAGCCATACTGCGAGCGGTGATGGGACGTATTACTTCACTGTGGTAGCATATAACAGAGCTCTAGATCCCTCAGATCCAGTATGTTCAGATGGAGTTACCATAGACAGTTCAGTCCCAGGAGTTCAGGAAATAGTTCTGGAAAATTCTCGGATTACTGGAGGACTTATAAAAGATTCCACAAGTACTAACTATTACATTTTAGGATCTGATCGTACGAGGAGACTTATATCTAATCCCACTGCTGGTTGTATGTAAGTAATACTAAAACATAATCAACATGTTTAGTTGTGTGAATACAATTAACAGTGATAACCTATCATATAGCTTTGTTTGAGAATAAGATGTAAACTTAACCCACTGCTGGTATTGTGTAATTCAAGTATGAAGATAATTCCAATGCTGGTTGTGCATCAGTAAGACATTCACATAACTGATCTGCTAGTTTTGTGTAAATACGATTTGTACCAAATTAGATTGCTGGCTGTATGCAATTATCAATTGAAGATAATCACTTTGCTTGTTGTTTGCAAGTAAGTCTTAAACATCATCCCGATGTTGATTATGCATATGTGAGACTAAAACAAGATCGTCTTTTTGTATATGGGATTTCCCAAATTACAAACAAAAACTGCTGCATACAATCATTATGCATAATTTGCAAAAATGTAAAGAAATAAATAGAGAGCTAGAAATTTTCCAAAATTTTTCTAATTGATATAAAATTGTAACGCCTCAGCCTATCATTATGTTTTGAAGGAGTAAAGCAACATCGCTGACTGACATAGATCTCTACCCTCAGGAAAAGTTTGACAATGGTAGTCTGGTAGAAGTGGATGGTAATGTTTTCTGTGGTAATTCTTCTGGTGCACCAAGTAACATAGGATTAACATTGTATAGATCTTCTTTGGTAAGTGTAAGAATATAAAAAATAAGGTGGGAGATATCTTTTCTTACATGGACCACTTTATGTTTATGAAAGAAAAGAGATATCTATCAGTTACTTTAAAACCATATTTAAAACAGTTGTAGGTCACAATAAAACTATCATCAATGAACAAATCTATACTGTAAAGTAAGGTAAAATGCCACCATAAAAAAAAAACACCCCAGTAAAACAAAATTAAAGACAAACAACAGCGTTATTTTGTACAAATATAAGAAAATTATGAGGTTAATATGTTTAAGAGGCATTAGCTCCATCATTACCCAGAACTGTAATTAAAAGAACAATATTAGAACAAACTATAAAAATCAGTTGATTTGTTGATTGATTGCAATCAGATAATCAAGTTGTTTTATTTTCAATTTTAATTGATTACAAAAGCACGGGTAAACTGTACAAAACTAATGAACATATGCATAAAAGAGAAGTGGGATATACCTTAATGAGATATTTGCCCAACAATCAAAATGACATAAAGTGTATGTATATGCCTGCACCAGATCATGCAGATCGTCAAGGTCAAAATATTTGAAAAATTAAAGCCTTATATCAATAATGAGAAGGTGATAAAAGAAAAAGGGACCTACAGTATCATGAAGCCTTGAAAGGGATGAAATCTATGCGTGAATAATCCAAGTGCAGAATTGTTAAGATGTATGCAAATGTAAATCTTCTTTTTTCTGTACATCCCTACTGCATCAAAGCAGCCAGATATCTGATATTTGAGAGACAAAATTAAATTGTCAATGATTAATTTTCAGATGGAGATTTCTTGGGAACCTGTAGACATTCCAGCTAAAGTATATGATTATGAACTAGGGTTTTCATCAACTTCAGGAAGTGCTGCACCAGATATCATGGCATTTGAATCAACAAAACAACATGCTCACCACCGAATAGTTCATACAAACATTCCAGATGGAACACAATTCTATATCATTATAAAAACCATCAGTAAATCTAACGTAGAAGGATTAACAGTAAGTAAAAACTTAATATCAGTCCTTGATTGTATGTATTTAAGTGTTTTAATGTAATAGATTAATAAAAATCGGCCTTTTTATTTCTAAGATGATAAATGATTTGTGTAGTTTTTCTAATTGTCATATTGATCAGTTCTGAATTAAATCTTCCTAATTAATATACAGTTTTGTTAATTTTATTTGTCACACATAAACAAGCAGTGGAGAGACAATGAGGGTAATGAAGAGCATCGTTTTATCTTACATATGCAGCTTTAATAGGCACAAACAAAAGACGACAAGCCTGTCACTGGTAAAGGGTTGATTGTTTTTTTTAAATTATGTGCAATTCCGGCGTTCTGCATTTGCGCCGATCTGCATTTCATTTGCGCCGATTTTTTCTTTCATTTGCGCCGATTTTTTTTTCATTTGCGCCGATTTTTTTTTCATTTGCGCCGATTTTTTTACAGGTAAATTACAGGTGAATAGATATAAGAAGATGTGGTATGAGTGCCAATGAGACAACTCTCTAACAAAGTCATGTTATTTTTCATTTATTATTATAGACGTCTTCGGTTAGCCACTTGTACAAATGAAATGAATTGTCAATCATAACATGTATATATATATATATATATATATAACTGTTGTCCCCTGCTCACCACGGGGAGATGGCAGAAGGACCACAAGAAACATCTCCAGACTTTTTCCTTGACAGTACCCGTAGTGCATAGCCTCTGACTTTCGGTCATCTGCCACATGGTTATAGTCGTTTTGTGTTTTGATAATAGTCAGACTATCAGAATCCGTGGTGACTGGATTTACACGATTGTATGGTTCATTAGTAAGATATGTTTTAGGACACTGACCTTCCTATATGTATGATCGTCGCTGATTAAAGAATGGCTTAGTTTTAATGTGCAATATGTCCATCATGTTACAACGAAGTTCCAGAACAATATGAATCAAAATTAACTTATCAAACATAAGTGAACAACATTTATAACCAGATTTTACCAATGGTATAGTACATATACAAGTATTAACTTAACTGTAAATCTAATTAGGAGCAAATATAAAATCGGCGCAAATGAAAAAATGAAATCGGCGCAAATGAAAGAATGAAAATTTCCAAAATCGGCGCAAATGTCAAACGCCCGTGCAATTCATCGCTACATTATGTCAAATGTCAATACAAATTATGTCAAAAAAATATTGGCCAAAAAATGATAAACAAACAAATTTAAAATATCATTTACATTGATTTCATGAAAACTCAAAAATTCGATCGACGCATTATTTTTATATACTTGTAATGTTTGAAATATAAAAAAAGCTTGAAATGTTTTAATGGATAATTATTTGTTTTCATTTAATTTATTTCGCTGTTGTAATAACACTTAAAATACAACTTTCAATTCATAAGATAAATAATTTCCAAGAAGCAAAATATAGTACTTTATAGCTCTAGAAATAACTTTGTACACGGGGTGTATATGACAATATATAAGACATGTCATTTGACATACGTTTCTGGTTTTTTACCTGTCGCGAATATTGGAGCGTATCTACCTGTTCGTAATGTGTCAGGCTTATTATTATCTTTGAATATATCAATATAGATGTTATGATATGTATGGACTATAAAAAGGTTCTATATTTGCGTCGAAAAGGCTACTTTAAGAAAACACATTATATTAAACATGCAATCGTCAGCACTTTGACTTTTAGATAACGAAAATAGCATAATGTATTTAAAATAAGACAAAGACACAATTTTTGAAAAACCCCGACATCGACAAAAAATTTGATAAAACTGGATAGATGAAAAAAAAAAAAAAATACAGCAAAATGTGGACTACAAAATATTTAGAAGACATAGACACAATAAGGCTATGAATATCATAGGATTGTGCCAAATATTATTGGGTTTCAACATCCCTGATTGGCCTGGTTTTTTGAAATATTAAATATATTAAATGTAAAACAATGCTTGTCCGGACACCTTTATTTATATATTATCATTATGTATGTATTTAAATTCGATGGAGTTTTTACTCTGAATTTTTACACGTACATTTTATAGACTTTAGGTCCTTGTTTTATGGATACAACACCACCAGAGTTTGTTGGTGGCAGCAGTGTATTTACAGTAAAATTGTCAGGGGATTACCTTATAACTTCATGGCCTCACGACGCTGTCTCTGACAGTGAAGAATTCTTCGAGCTTGACTACAAGTTTGCAGTTGGTGAGTCTAAAACATACCATTCAATGTATAATAAATCGAAAATATAAAAAAAACTGCCTTTGCCATTGAAATCTATAACTCTTCAATGTAAAAGTTGCAAGTGTATTCGTTTTATATCTTTATTTCTATTTTTTTTTATAGTTATTTGGTTTAAAAAAAATAGTCATCGATACGCTGTAAATTTTGGATAACTATGATGAGCAGACAAGGCTATAACTCATTGTAGTGTCATATCACGATACTACAGTGAAGTCACAACTAACTGTTTAAATTTTAGATGATTTATCAATTTCTTCGATTTAGTGAGCAAAACTCTCTAAAAATCAGATAAACATTAATTTATGGCATGTGGTATATATCTCGAGTCAATACAACACAGTGTCATTTGGTATTATTAGCTTGCAGTTATCGATTTGATTGTCAATATGTAAGTCATAGTTTTTAATCCTATGAACGTATACATTTTGATATTTATTATTGAAATGTAATAACTCTTTTAAATTAACTTTAGCTTTACGAGAATTCTCTTGCGATCTGTAAATTTGTATTTACCTCCAAAACATGTCTAGGTAAATCGTTAATTAAAATCGACCGCGTGGAAACTGTGTATATTTAATATGGGTTTAGTAGGCGTGGTTGGTATTGGTGTTACACCCCTTTATAATATCCTTATTGAGGAATAGTCTGAAACGTTTCTCCCTGAAATCACATTACAAAATCAATAATGAACGATTTGAATAAATAAAAAAACACATTAAATGCTAAGTATTTGGTATTGATGGAATTTTTTGTTAAGACAAATGGAAGTATGTTCTTTATATAAGAGACTTTACCATTCGATAGGCCACTAGTCTGAATGCCACATTTAAAGATAGTCAGTAAGATATATTCGTTACACAGTGTGTAAGTAACCTTATGCGATATATATGGAATCAGAAAATTCCATATCAGGTTCCAGCTTTGCATTATATTTAAGAATATATTAATAATACAAAGATAAAATCAATACACCTCATACTCCTTTGTTTATAAGATTGCATTGCGACCCTTACACGTTTGTTTTAGGTTTCGTGTGTTAAAAAGTTGATGTCTTCTGTACTTTTACGAGTCATATCCTTGAATGTCCAACTACTGAAGATGGTTGGATGCAGCACATTTAATTAAAAAAAAAAACCAAAAAAAAAAAACACAATATAAATAGATTTTATAAAAAATATACTTCTATAATAAAATGTACAATAACTCTTAGGTCACAGCTCATTCGGTACAGACGTTCAAGGTTTCCAACCATTACAATCAGGAGATACCTGTTCCGTGACTTATCCACCTCATTGTACAGCAGTTAATATATCAGATATGAACTGGTTCCTGCATGGTCATCACTCATACTATGTGTCAATCAAAATAACCAATAGTGCAGGACTGGTAACCATTCAAACATCTAATTCATATATTCATGATGTTCAATTGCCAGCTGAAGGAGTTATTATAGATGTTGACCCAAAGGTTTGCTTGTCTTTATTTAATTTGTACTTATAGAATAGACTAGAACACACCCGTGATATCGCGGGTCCGTGACTGATATATAACTATGCGTATGCCTTATTTTAGTATTGGTATTGTCATCTGATAAAGTCATGCCGATTATAACATGTATAAGGTGCACAGTTTTCTCTGCTTTCAAAATCTTTCTGTTTGAACCCGTCGACCTGGAACCTATCAATTATTGGTAATATTAATAATTTGGAAAACAAAAGGGCCTGGAATGGAGTATTTTTTACTCAACAGTATACAGCAAAATTCTAAATACACTGTTTGGTGGTGCGCCTGTCAGATGCGGAACGTACAGATAAGGTAATAGGTAACAGGTGAATATACTATTGGTATCGGTGTCGGACTCGATCCGGAACTTCTTAATTATTGGAAATATTAATTACGTGGAAAACAAACGGGCCTAGAGTGGTGTAATTTTTAATCAACACCATTGTACTATATTAGTTATATATAAAGTTGAATTCTTTGATTCATCGTTTTTACGTGATGACGGCTGACAAATTGGATCTCGTAATTTTAGTATTATAGATATATTATATATAATTTCTTATAGAATAGAACAAGCATTTTTGGTTGTGTCTGTTCTATTGAAAATCTATAGTTATATATAGATAGAAATGCAAACAGTAAGGCAAAAGTAAAATAACAAAAATACCAAATTCCGGAGTAATTTCAAAACCAAAAGACCATAAACAAATGGCAAA
Source organism: Mytilus edulis (assembly GCF_963676685.1). Taxonomy (NCBI): domain Eukaryota; kingdom Metazoa; phylum Mollusca; class Bivalvia; order Mytilida; family Mytilidae; genus Mytilus; species Mytilus edulis. The sequence goes on along the minus strand of NC_092351.1, from coordinate 23,648,470 downwards.
ATCAACAGCATAAAACACATCAAACGATTAATAACAACTGTCATATTCCTGACTTGGTACAGGCGTTTTCTTGCTTGTAAGACAGTCGCATACAATTCCATTATATCGACATAGCAGTTCTTATTCCACTAGTTTTTGCTCATGACAGATGCCAATCTATTGCCAATGTGAATATAGATAAACAATTCATATTGAAACTCGTATTAGAACACATTGTTTAATAAAAGAAAACTTTCTCTCATTCCTAAAATATCATACTGCCAATGACTCTGTACATATGTTTTTTTTTTGTTTCATTGCAAAACAAAACATCATTGTTTGCTTTCCTGATATTACTGTTTTGTTTCTTTCAGGATTATATGACTGATATTCCACTCACAGTAAGATAATATTTAAGCATAAAGCATATCAAGTTATTATTTCACATGATAAGAAAAATAGTCGACAAGAACCTTTATCAATAATTGCTTAGAAATGGTTAATTTCGTAAAATAATTGATAGTAGAATTTAGTGTCAGTTGTTTTAGAAATAATACATTATAAGATCTTTCAAGATTATGAAATTGTCAAGTTTTAAATCTAATTCTTATCTGATTTTTTAAGGACATAGAAGATGTAGATTTTCAGACATCTACCACTAGTATAGCAGCACGATGGTTAGGGTTTGCACATCCACATCTAAATGTTACATACAAGATAAGCATCGGTACAACAGCAGGAGGAAGTGGTGTTGTTTCAATGAAAGATGTTGGTGCAAATTTGTCTCACCACGAATCCGGATTGTCTTTGACACCATTTGAGGTAAGATATGTTATATGCTTGGTAAAATGTATTTGTCTCTTAAATGGAAATGAAGGTCAATTCAGAATGACTGATAACTTTCAATACTTTAAATATAAGTACAGTACAAATTCATCTTTAAGAATGAAGGGCTATTATAGGAAGTCAAATACTGTCTAATAATTTTAAATGTTATCTAAACAAAGACAACACTATTTATCTTAGCTTGTAATGATTTATTTACATTCGTAAAAAAACTACATTACAAGTAACATTCTTTTGAATAAAAAAAATCTCATCAGCAGGCAATCATTTATTTGTTAATTTAATTTTAAGAATAAAATTGGTGTAGGGATGACCTCAATAAAATAAATAGATATAAAAAGACGAATTTGTTTTGAATAAATATTTCGTTTATATTTCGACTAATAGCATGTGGACAATTTTCTGAATTTTATTCTGAATTATTCTTGACAGGTGAAAATGTGTTTTAAATGTATATTTTTATATCTTATTTCGGTTGGCATGCAGTTTTTTTGTGTTTATTATGCATGTAATGATACAGTGAGCTAATATTCAACTCGTTTTGCATTTTATCATGTATTTCTGAAAATCAAAATTTCAAATAATACTTGACCAGAACTGCGAAACTAAACTAATAGCAGGATTTTAAGAATAAGGTTAGAAAAAAGTTTATTTGAATAAGCGATGGTATATTTCAATAAAAACTTTGTTCACTTATAACAGACTTTTAACATAATTATTTTGTATTCTTTGTGTACATTCTTTGTCAAAATTTGTGGTATTTTATATTATTCAGTACATGCTATCAACATCATTTTTTTTTAGACATACTATTTTACTGTGACTGCCATAAGTTCAGCAGGTAATACAGCAGTGTCGTCTGATGGTGTTACTATAGTAACAGAAAATGACGGGTTATCTGGAATAACAATCAATGATGGGAAACCCTGTAACATGACTGGTAAGTTTCAGTTATGTCACAGTAACAGTTATGAAATTATAAACTTGAGTCAGAAAAATGTATACAGATTTTAAAACATGTTAGCTAACAAATTCAAAATTTAAGTTCGCTCAATGATCATGTACAATAATTGTATTTTTATATCATTTTAAAATATTATCGTTCTGAATATTAGATAGTTACCATTTGACTTTAGGAGGTGATCCAGTGTGAAATGTAGTTGTGACTGTATTGTTACCAGCAACGTTTTGAAAACTTATAGAATTAGTTCATCAAAGGATGGTCTATGCTTTTCAACAGTGTACTTTGAAGTCAGTTATATAAGTGATGGTTTATGATTTGAATATCACAATGTTGAAAGCTGTACCCCAATTTTTGGCATTTTCACCTTTTATGTCTGTTTTTTTTGCTCACACGTTTTTAACAAAATAATGGAATTTTATGCGACTGTCCTACATGTGAGAGAATAAGCTAACTATAAAATAATAAACACCATAACTTGTTTCTTATTTTACTTCTGTCTACGATATATTTACAATGAAAACAGCTCTATGTAAATGATGGTCTATAATGTTCAAGCTGTTTCATTGTTCACAAAGAATACAGAGGTATAGGGGGAGGGGTTGAGATCTCATAAACATGTTTAACCCTGCCGCATTTTTGCGCCTGTCCCGTCAGGAGCCTCTGGCCTTTGTTAGTCTTGTATTTTTTAAATTTTAGTTTCTTGTGTACAATTCGGAAATTAGTATGGCGTTCATTATCACTGAACTAGTATATATTTGTTTAGGGGCCAGCTGAAGGACGCCTCCGGGTGCGGGAATGTCTCGCTACATTGAAGACCTGTTAGTGACCTTCTGCTGTTGTTTTTTCTATGGTCGGGTTGTTGTCTCTTTGACACATTCCCCATTTCCATTCTCAATTTTAAGCTCTATCTAAATAATGGTTCGATGATTTCAGATGTACGTATATTTCAAATAATTGTAAAATTTTCATTCTATTAATAAAATGTCTAACCCTAGTAAAACAAATTTGAACTGAAATGGTCATTTTAATCTGTAAAGCTCTATAATGACTAAAAATAAATTTTTCATCTTAAGATTCGTTCAATTTTCAAGACTTATTCATCAGACTGTTGGAAAACGTCAAAAATATGTATTCAGACAAATCAGTAGTTGTTATTGACCTGCATATGTACAAAATATAGAAATATTGAATTGTATCGAAAAGTGTACTGAAAAAGACTTATACGAATGTTAATGATGTTGATTGGCAACATATTTGTTACGTTCTGAGGACGTGTTTTTCAATAGACTGTCAGTATTCCAATGGGAACAAACTGTGTCTCCACTTGCCGACTTGTTTCTTTATTATTATGAGGCTGACTTCATGCAGGAACTTCTGAGGAAGAAAGACAAGAAGTTAGCAATATCCTTTAACTCTACTTTCCGCTATATAGATGATGTTCTTTCACTAAATAATTCAAAAATTGGTGACTATGTGGAACGCATCTATCCCATCGAAATAGAGATAAAGGATACTACAGATACAGTTAAGTCGGCCTCATATCTTGACTTACATTTAGAAATTGACAATGAGGGTCGGTTGAAAACAAAACTTTACTACAAAAGAGATGATTTCAGCTTTCCAATTGTGAACTTTCCATTTCTAAGTAGCAACATTCCAGCAGCACCTGCCTACAGGGTATATATCTCCCAATTGATAAGATATTCCCGTGCTTGCATTTCCTATCATGATTGTCTTGATAGAGGGTTGCTGCTCATAAGGAAGCTATTAAACCAAGAGTACCAAATGGTGAAGTTGAAATCATCCCTTCGTAAATTTTACGGACGCCATCACGAATTGGTTAACCGTTATGGAATAATCGTTTCACAAATGATATCGGACATGTTCCTTACGTCGTAACTACAATCCCCTTCCCTTTCATGAATGTGACCTACCGAATTAGACTATTGACCGGATTTGTTATCACATAAGCAACATGACGGGTGCTACATGTGGAGCAGGATATGCTTACCCTTCCGGAGCACCTGAGCATCAAATTCACTGAGCTTACGAAAGGTCAAGATATAACACATATGCCATAAAGTTGGTCATTTTAGCCATATGATGTCACAGCCCACGATTCTTGCTTTTCTCTATGGAAAGGGTTGCAAGATGGTAATTGTTAGTCCTGTGCTGTGGTATATTTGTTTGATAAAACGAACAATAATAGAAATAATTGAGTGAGCATATGATACTGATTAAAATGCTGGCAAACAATTTCATTTGCATTGAACTGTTGTGATACTATTGTAAGCATGTGTTATTCTATTTCAGATTTAACGTTGGCCCATCATGAGGATGTAAGTTGAAATAAAACATAGACATCATATATATAGATAGTTACCTTTTTTGTATTTGGAGTTGTTGTGTACACTTTTTTAGGCGTTTATATAATTTATTTATTGTGTACATGTATGGTTACTCGTAACGATCCAGCGCCCTCGTGGGGAAAGTCGTTGACTACTTTTCAGACGTTTTATATATATATATATATATATATATATATATACTAGTATATTGACTCTTAAAATTCAAGAGTCTATATGGAATTGAGGGTAAATTATGTGGCCTTCCAAATACCGTTTCGATCCCTAACATCACTGTAGAGACACATATTGTCGAAATCTAGATCTAGTGTACAAAAACAAATATATTGACACCTTGTGTTTGTGGCATAACATCTTGGCCATAAGTTTGTCGTTTTCTGTTTAGTATTAAATTTATATTAAGATCCATTTTGTAACATCTTGTGATCAATTTTATTTGGCAATCGCCAATGGCAGTCAGTAGGGTTAAACAACATCAGTTGTTCGACCTGTTAGTCAAATGCGTTTTGTTTAAATATACTTTTCCACTTTTTTGGTCTTTTGGAAAATGTTGTTTGTGCTGTATTTAGTCCCTTCTACAACGAAATTTGTTTTACATGCACACGTATAAAAATTGCGGTTTTTATTCAACGCAATCATGGGTTTGAACGTAGTTTTCAATTTAGACTCGGATATACAAGTATATATATATGTTGTGTACAAGTTATCATTTTGTACAAATTATAATTTGTACAAAAATATTGTACAAATTATAATTTGTATTTTGACTTTGTACAAATTGTAATTTGTACAAAAAGTGCTTGTACAAATTACAATTTGTACAAAAATGGACAAAAATTCACTTATAACTTGTACAATTATTTATCATATGGATTTTGGTGAAAAAAGCATCGATACACATTATTGAAATGCTATTAAATGACCACACAGTACACCTAAGTTACAAAATCAAACATTATTTCTTTATCATTCGTTTGAGCAGTTGATCTAGTGATTTATGGAATCAGGTATTACAAACCATCTTTTGACTCCCAAATCGATGACGACCTGTTTTACTGGCATTTTAACTGCTTCACATAGCGAACGTTGAAGCTCAAGAACCGTTGCTGTGAATAAACATGTGTATTTCACTGCTTCAGTTGGACTTTTAGACAAATAAATATCCAAGAAAGAAAGCGAGATTAAACACCCCATTTGGTTAAGGAATATGACTATGCTAAAGTCGGGAATATGTCAGTTGTTTTTCTGCCGTTTTTTTATCAATGTTTTTTTCAACAAGGATCTTTGTTTTATAAATATCAAACTTAACGGAAATCAGTTGAGACAATCTAAGCTTGAAAAAACAACGTTAAACATATGCAGAACAGACAGACAGACTTTTATTTTATAGTTGGTGTAGTATTATAAAATCATCAGACCCAATGGCATTGAACCATCAATCTTTTCACAAACAAAAGTGAAGCTGAACAAGTCATATAAATCCAATCTTTTGAGGTACCAATTACAAATATAAACTATAACTTGTTTAAAGAAAGATTTGATTGTTTTCATGGAATTTTTGAAATAACGAATAAGTGGCAACATATCTTTTGAGATCCTTTTCACGAACATCAAAATGCTATGCACGATCTTTCACGATACAAAATATCAAATTTTACAACTATAATCGTTTTTGCAAACTTTCTAAATAAAACAAAAATCCTCAAAATAACGATAAGAACTCATCAAGCAGTACTATTGAATGATCTCTTTTTTTTTTTTTAAAGAAAAAGTAGTTTATGTATTAAAAATTTGTATAAAAATCCTATTTGTTTACTTTTTTCTCTCAAAAATTTCGAAGATCAATCTGCCTTTTGTAGTTGTGGAAAACGGTGTATATTGTTAATTAAGTTTAGTGTGTGGTCAGTTAATTACAATTCTATCGTGTGAATCAATGCATTTTTCACCAAAATTCATATTTAAAACTGTTGTACAAGTTATAAGTGAATTTTGGTCAAATTTTGTACAAATTGTAATTTGTACAGGCACGTTTTGTACAAATTATAATTTGTACAAAGTCAAAATACAAATTATAATTTGTACAATATTTTTGTACAAATTATAATTTGTACAAAATGATAACTTGTACACAACATATATATATATTCGTTATCTATTTATGTACATTTAGTCAAAAAGAACAGCTGTAAATTTTGTTTAAAGGCAGACTTTTATTTGCACTATGGTTGATAGTTGTTTATTGGCATTCATACACATCACCATATTTTTATATTGTAAACAGTTAACGTAGCCCTATAAATGGTTACTAAAGAAGCTAAGTAGGTATACAATTTGTTCAACAAGATTGTCAACTGTTAATTATAACCTCAATTTAAGACAATATCTCATCCAAAACATGTACATGTTTCCATTAGCGTTTAGAATTGTAATAGACAAAGCATGCATTGAGACTTTTTGAGACTGTGTTAAACAAATATCATGTGTTTTAATTTCAATAACAATAATGTATTCTATTAAAAAATGCAAGGATAACAACTCGAAATCAGTATAGCTGAATGTCAATATGATTTTGCTGTAGGATAACAGAATATATTGTGCAGATGATGTTGATGTTCAGATGTCCATTAGCTCTCTTAAAGCTTACTGGTCTGTGCCAGTAGGTATACAACCATACACTACAGATGCTTACATTGCTATAGAAAAAAGAACTGGGGTAGGAAGTAAGTTGGAAAGTACAAAACGAAGTAATTGTCCCTTCAAAAGGACGTATTTTCATAAAAAAAATCTAGAATTAAATATGCAAGTATCTTTGATGGAATACTATAACTTTAAAAAAAATTATTCAATCTAAATGTTTGGTGTAAAATTAAAATGATCCGTCAAAAAAGTACCGTTACTGTAAATATGTAAGTTCCTGAATTGCATTAAGATGAAAGATATACATACAAGATAATTTGTGTGGCAGTAGTCAAATTTTGTTGCAGTACATCCAGGCGACTGTAAATATTTTCTGACACTCTATAATTAGTTGTTTAAACATTCATAACACTGTCAAAC